>NC_045162.1:15237123-15264623 GCF_900700415.2 Clupea harengus | reverse complement strand
GCATTACTGGAGAATTAGGTATTGGGCTGGACTTCCCCTGGAACATGTGGAGGAGGATTTACTCTGAGTCACACCCCCAGCGTCTCACGAATGGGCAGAGGAATGTGTGACAAGGGAAGGGATGTTGCCATGACAGAGAGGATCAAATCAAATCAAACTTTATTTGTATGGCGCATTTCATACCAGGAGGTAACACAATGCACCTCACAGAAGGAAAAAAATGTGTGTGTGTGTGTGTGTGTGTGTGTGGGGGGGGGGGGATGTTTTTCATCCTGTTTTTGGCTGTCTGTGGAACACTTTTGGCCCAGATCTGTCCCAGATCTATGACTGATGTGGCAATGATTTAGTCCTGATTTAGTCCTGATTTGGACCTGATCTAGTCCGGACTTGGACTTGATCTAATCTTGGTTTGGACCTGGTCTAGTCCTGATTTTGATTTGGTCTAGTTATTATTTAGTCTTGGTCTTTCGAAAATCAAATGAAAGACCAGGTCTAGTCTTTCGAATCAAATGAAAGGCACTTACCAAGAAGGAGCCATTAAAAAGTTCAGAAGGAGAAACAGACTAACTCTCCCCGCATGGCCTCTTCCTCTCCTCTTGCTCATCTCCGCTTGCTTTGTCTAGTTACTTTAATCATTGATGATGTGAGTGGATTACCCATTGCTATCACCTAGAGGAAGAGGTTAAACCAACACACTGCATTAGCTGAATCAAATGGGCAGCTTCAGGAATGAAGGATCAAGGAGCCATCACTGATCTGTTTTAAAAAGGAAGGGAAAAAGCAGGACAGTGGCGTGACAAGACAGCTGGTTATGAGATCATGAACTGAGGGGGGTCATCAAAACTGGACAAGCTTGTCAATGGTCTGAATATGGAAACATTTGTAGAGGATAGTGCAGACATGGGAACAGATTTGGAGCGAGAGCAGGAATCCCACGTACTCACACACACTCACACACACACACACACACACTTTATAATATACTTTCTTAAAGTGTCTGGTGTGTGTAAAGAGGAGGCACACAATAAGCCCTTTAAAGTGCACCCTCCCTCCCTGTGCTATATGGAGTGGTCAGTCTCTCTTTCACAAACACTTTTTTCATCTTTAATCATCCCCCTCTCCTACCTCCCTGCTTGCCTCTGCAGATTCGGCACGGCCGTCTGAAGGCTAATTATTTTCTGTCCTCCCTTGCGATTGCAGAGAGACGAACCTTTAAAAATAGACTGCATCAAGACTGAGTCAAGACATACGGATTGGTGCCAGAATGGGAGGCCTTCTTTCAACACCTATATCTGTCTCTCTGAGATAGGATGAGAGAGAAAGAGAGAGAGAGAGAGAGAGAAAGAGATAGAGAGATTCATGTTAACTAAACATGTGGTAGGTAACATGTGAAGACTGCATACATGACAGCTTAGTGGGAGTGGAAATGCTCTTCATTTGACTAGACATCCTTACTGTTGTTTTCACCAGGCAATGTCCAAGGTGTTAGAGAGATCAAGAAAGAAGGGAGGTGAAACATCTTGGTACTGCCTCTTTGTCTGTGTGTTATGTAAGGGGACCTGATTGCTAAGAATACATTATGCCTTCTTATAAGCCCCTGTGGCAGCAAGGGCCAGTTAATGTTTAAAGAATAGCTGAGGTTTGTGTTGAGTTTAACTCATGAAATGGGTTTGAGAACTTCAGTGGTGACTGCGGCGATGGTCTGCTCTGCATCAGGACAAACTAATGCTTTTCAAATTAAATTCAAACGTCTCACTTTGTCAATAAAGGAAAGGAGAGATCATGGAGCTACAACAGAACTAGACTGATTTTGATCAGATCAGGTTTTGATCAGACACCTGCATGATTCTCTTCAGTAGCGCGGGTAACTGTGGGAGCACAACTGTTATGTAACAGTGAGTGTTGTGCCCTGTTCTTATGCTGTTACACAGTTGCTTGTAATGGCTGGGCATATGGACATGCTTCAGCTCCATAGGGCTTCAGGTTTGACAGTCCGTGTAGAGCGGCCGTCCGGAAGCTCTGATAATGAGAACGGCGGTCTTGATAAGTTTTCTCCTGGAACACGCGGAAACCATAAAACTTGTCCAGAGCAAACTCTCCATTCCTCCCACACGAAGCTTAGCCTGACCAGTGGCGAGGCGAGGGGAGGGGAGGGGGGAGGGGGGGCTGAGCGCGGAGGAGGACTGGCTTCAAGATAAGGGATGAAGGGAACAAGATTGAACGATTTCAAATGTAACCCATTAGATCATTTTAAATCTACATTTAAAATACATGAAGGAAAAAAGAGGCAGACCTCTGAAATACTGTGCATGACAGTGTTTTCAATGTCACTAGATCATTATAACATAACTAAAAACTAGGACTTTTATAACACTAGATCATTATCATATAACTAAACACTAGGACCTCTATATCACTAAATCATCACCATTGCCACCACCAATATTTTCACACCTTAGCAGAATTAAATCATCCAAACTCAGTTGGGAACAATGAGCACCCCAGATAGTCAAAGTGAATTCAGTCCAAAAACCAAAGCTGTGGTATCACAGAATCATTTTTTTTGTCTGTAACGCTACACCATATGGGTATATGTTTATGATGGCTGATTGAGAGCACAGTTTGGTGCATCAAGTGAAACAAGTGTTCCTAAACTGCTCTAAAATCCTCTAAAAATCACAAAACAACACAGTGAAGAATTTCTAGACATACATTCTAATGTCTATGTCTAATATGTATTCAATTTTACTAAATGTATAGATCATTTTAAAGAACAGTTTATGGCATATATTCATTATTCATAGAAGAGTACTATAGTTTCAGAATCATGTGTGATGTGGGCTCGAGAGCTGAATGTGAACTTGGCTGCAGAAATGGCAATACCCAATCTCAGGTCTTCTCAGATCGGCCACAGCAACTGAATTCAGATGTAGGCAAAAAAAATCATCTATTAAAAACATATTAGGGGCTAGCACCCTCTAGTGGTTGGAAAAAGAGAGCGCGAGAGAGAAGCGAGCGAGGGAGAAAAGAGAGAGAGAGAAGCGCGCGCGCGCAAGAGAGAGAGAGAGAGAGAGAGAGAGGCAGAGAGAGAGAGAGAGAGAGAGAGGCAGAGAGAGAGAGATGTTTACCGGTAGTCATGAACTGAACCAACAGTATGAAGACTGAATTGCACAGCCAAACACTAATAAAGGCAGCATGGAGAGTCTGTAAAGTCTGGTGCACGTTTATTGGTTCAAGAAAGTAGAAAGTTACTTTGTGTCAGACCTGCAGGGAATTTTAACCATCTGACCTGTTGCTACCAATAAGTCCCTCTCTTATCCTCTGCCTTCATAATTCAGTTTCAAGTCATAAAACAAAGTAAAAATGCAAATATAAGACCAATACAAAACCTCTGGAAAAAATAACAAAAATGGTTTGAAACAAAATGTAACAAAATAACATTTCATATTTTAAAATTACAATAAATATGGACCATATACTTCCTATCTGTACACACATAAGATCTAATCATCTTTTTTTCTATTAAAAATATGACTTCAGTGCATTTGCTTGGCAAAGCTTTCTTTTACATCCCACTCTTGCTGGGCCGTCTGGGCCACTGTGCTGACCCTGACTTTAAAAAAACAAAACAAAACAAAACAAAACAAAACAAAACAAAACAAAACAAAACAAAACAAATCATAAACTACCCCTTCCCCAACATCAGCTCCACTGAAACACAAGATTATATCATATATATATATATTTATATATATGAGTAAAATTCACAGCCTTTTCCTCCTTATCTACACTTCAAGCAAAAAGACCCAGACAGAAAGGCACAGATAACTATATATGGAGTAATACTGGACACTGGACAAATTGGAATTATTGGTGATTAAAGTACTTATCTCATTTACAAATGTATTCCTCATCATTTTACATGTACATATTGAAATATATATTAAGATTGCAATGTCAACAAAGATACAAGGGGGATAGATTGGATAGGTTTACATAAGTATTATCATCTCAAAGAAAAGAAAGTGCATCTTATTACAATCCTGAATATTGCAAGAACAAACATTTAAGTTAACAATAGTACTGAAAATGTTTATAAAAAACCAAAACCATTACAAAAAAATAATATAAATAAAAAAAAAGAAAGAGAGAGAGAGAGTAAGCCAGATAGAGCGTGAAAGACCAAGCAGAGATATGAAACGCAGGTTAAGTGTCTCCCAGGGTGCAGTCCCTTCTGCTGGCACTGTCTCCTCCCTCTTCCTCTCTCTCAGCCAATGAGGAGCCCCGCCTCGACGGAGGCGCCTTCCTTTCGGGCAGCTGTCTAGTTCTTTGATTGGAGGAAAAGGACGACACTCTCAGGCCGGAGAGCCTGTCGGTGATCTGCTCCGGTGCGTGGCTGTAGCTGGAGGCCTGTGCGTCCGTTCGCTCAGTAACTAATGAGTGTGTATCTGTTGGGGAAGTGTGTGAGCTGCCATGCTGTTTGCGTTTGGTCGCATCCAGCTCCTGTTCCTGCTTGCCAGGGTGTAAACTGGCCGGGCTGGGGAGTGTGGTGACCATGCCTGGAATACTTGGCCCTGATTGGCTGCTTCGCTGCTGCAAGGTCTGGGATTTGTAGTCTTTCTGAGTCCTCATCTCACTCGTCCCGGGCGGCGTGGCGTGGAACAACGCAATGTCCTCTTTAGGGGAGGTGGGAGAGGAGGCTGCGGACGACGGACTCCTTTCCAGTTTGGCTCGGGGCCGCGCCTGCACCATCTGGATCCCCCCGATGGGGATCATGTGATAGGGGACGCGGGCCTGGTCCTGGGAGTGGAGCGGGAGGTGACTGAACATGTGGTCCATGGTCCTGGAGGCACCGGTGGGCATGGACTCAGACCCGAACATGGAGCTGGACCCAAACCCAGACCCAGACCCGGAGGAGAGGCGGAGAGCAGGGGGGAACAGAACAGCCTCGGGTAAGGTCAGCCCCTCGCGTGGAGTTCCAGGTCTCTCCTGCAGGGGGAAGCAGAGGATTTAGAATGAGCATCCAATCTAAACAGAAACTTTGTTGAACTTGGCGTTTTTCCGTGGTGGTGATGCCGATCGGAATTCACGATACAGTGAACAAATACTGACAAAATCAAACATATCTAGCAGTCAGTAAATATAACTGCTGTAGATCTGTCCACATACTCTACATATGCATCTAAATACATATGACTAAATATCAAATTCGCTTTTGCAAGCACATATACACACCCACAGAATCTGATTCTACTGTCCAGCAAAGCCAAGCTCTGTGGAGGGGCTTGGCAGAGGTAGCTGTAAGTACCCTGCCATGAGAGCGGCGTGGCTCACCTGTCGAGGCTCGGAGCGTGTGTGTGTGCCAGCCGAGTCCCAGGGGAGATGTGCGGGGGAGCTGTGGTGCCTGTAGTGCTGCGCCCGCAGGGGGGAGGGGCTGAGCCGGGCCCTGGAGCTGTGGTAGCGGCCCGGGGAGAGGGGCCGCATCGGGGACAGGGGCTGCAGGGGGGACAGGGTCCTCATGGAGGCGGGTGAGGGGCCGCGCTCTGGGGAGGGCGAGAGGTGGCGGCTGGGCGAGGACAGCTCCAGGCGTGGCGAGAGGCTGCGGAGCGAGGAGCCACCCTCGCTGGCTGGGGAGAAGGCCCGCGGAGAGGCTTCCCAGCGCCGGCGCGAGAACATCGCCCTCTTGCTGCCTGGGGAGGCAGCGCGGGCGCTGGGCCAGGGCCTCCGCGGGGAGGGGTAGTCGTGGCCGCCGCTGCCGCCGCTGGAAGGGGGGAAGGAGAGGTGCTCCGGGAGGTCAAGCTGCAGGCTCTGGCTGCTGTCAGACTGACCACTGTTGGACGGACGGGTGTCGGTGGAGCAGGAGGATGGTGGATCGTCGGAGCAATCGTCGTCTTCCTCCTCGTTGTCATCACCCTCCTCAGAATCTTCTACATCGGAGAACTGGTGCTCTTCAGAATCCTCTAAGCCAAATGCTGGATCCTCGCTGCCCCCTGGTGGATGAGATGTTTGAATGAGATGTTTGAATTTAAATGTAAGCATTTCTTTCAGACAATACTTCATTACGGTTTAACATATATGTCCAAGTAAATATGATGTATCCCCCTGAATCTATGAACAGGCAAAGAACATATATAGAAACTCATCTGTTCTCAATGCAAACTACTGCATAAAGCAGAAAAAAGGTCTGGGAAT
Source organism: Clupea harengus (assembly GCF_900700415.2). Classification (NCBI taxonomy): domain Eukaryota; kingdom Metazoa; phylum Chordata; class Actinopteri; order Clupeiformes; family Clupeidae; genus Clupea; species Clupea harengus. The sequence continues at coordinate 15,258,431 of NC_045162.1, read as the reverse complement.
ACAAGCAACCTGTCTGAAGGCCATTCATAAGCCCATTAAAACAGCAAAGAAAAAAGAGGAGAAAGGGAACATTTCATTTCAATGGAAGTCATGCAGCTCTCCATTCAGGTGCTATATTTGCAGCCTTTTAAATGGAGGACGCTTGAATGAGGCATTCTTGCAACTCCCCCGCTTGCACTGCACAAAATCTGTCTCAGAGAGAGAGAGAGAGAGAGGGAGAGGGAGAGGGAGAGAGGGGGAGAGAGGGAGAGGGAGAGGGAGGGAGAGGGAGAGGGAGAGGGAGAGGGAGAGGGAAGGAGATGGAGAGCGAGAGCGAGAGGAAAGCGAGGCAGCTCTTTTTCTTCATCTCTATATTTATGCCCATGATGAGGCAGGCAGGCAGAGCTGAAGGCCCTTGTTCCCGCCATGTTCAAGGCCTTTTCAATAGTCCCTCACAGAGCATTCACAGCGTGGAAGGGGGCTAGAGGTGCTCAGCGGAAGTGTCTTTGAAAGACTCGGTGACCCTGAGACCGAATAAGCACAACTTCTTTCTGTGCATACCTCACCTAGCTCTATTAATGTTCCCAATGTCTGAATGTCTGAATGAACGGCCCCTCGTTTTCACTGGCCCAGCAGACGCTGCAGGTGTGAGAGGCGTCTTACCTGCTTCATCAGGATCGTCCAGCGGGGACCCAGATATGCCCATCTCCAGGCATTTTTTGCTGTGAGCCTTAGACTTCATATGTTTGGTGAGGTTACCTTGGAAAACATGGAGCCAAAGAGCTTCACATTAGACTGCATAATGTCGTTACGGGGCAGCAGTTGGTAAGACGTCCAATACAGAGGTTTAACATTTGAGAATCATATAACTGACATTGGTCAAATGTATTACACTAAGAATATGAGCAACCATCTTAAGCCTTAACAAAACTCAGAATGGTTTGAGTATGCCAAGTAAGGCATTCTACTATAAAATTCAAGTCTGTGACAGTTTAGCATTCTGCAATCCATTACTTCACATGAGTGACCCATTAAAATGAGAGGCTAGCTGACTATAACTCAAAATGAGCGCTGAGACGCACAGCAGCCAGCCAGCCAGCCAACCAACCCGCCAGTCAGCCTCTGGGAATGTGGCACACATCAACCACTCCTGACCAGCAGGGCCTGGTGGCCTCACCTTTGGTTTTGAAGGCGAAGTTGCAGTGCTTGCAGACGTAGGGCCGGACGTCAGTGTGAGTGCGGATGTGCTTCTTCAGCATGCTGGGCTTCTTGCAGCGAATGCCACACTCATCACACACATACTTCCCCCTGCCTCTCCCTCGTACGTACACATACTCCTCGTTGGACTTGTACCTGAAGGTGAGAGAGAGAGAGGAGTAAAGAAAGATGGATGGATAGACCACCTCTATCTACCTTGCCCCCATATCAAACACTCCTCTACCGCAGTTTTGAATTGATTGTGACCCAGGGACCATCATTCTGACTAAGAGGCATCTGAGGACCACTGTCGCTAAAAGAAATTGTGATTCCCACAGTAAAACTACATTGTTGAATGCATGGTCAGGGACCACCAGCAATGCCTCCACAGACCACCAGGGGGCCGTGGACCAACGGTTGAAAGCCCCTACTCTACCACAAACACCAGTGGTGTAAAAAAGGCCATCCTCTGTCCTAAGTCTGGGCCATCGTGCCAACAATAACAATGTCGAAATGGGAGGGAGAGGCCAGACTCCAGCCAAGAACCCAAAATAGTCCTCGCACAAAAACACTCCACAATCCAGATTTGTCTCTCATAAACATGGTGTTTATGGCTTGTTTTTTGGATATTTACCATGTGTTTCTATTTAATTGGCTACGTTTAGCCAAAATGCTGATGAGCTGCCATGACTGCTTCTTTTCAAAAGCCCTCAAATGACCTCGCCAGTATTTAGCTTCATCTTTGTTCATAATCTGCATTGATATTTTGACAATGTCTCCTGAAAAATGCATTAGCAAGGGTAAATATATTAACATGGTTTTTGTCAGTGAGTGTTTTTAACAGTACTGTACAGTAGTTTTGTGAAATTTATTTGGTTAATAACCCTAATGGTGGAGTTTCAATGCTAACTCCATACCAGTAAAGAGACAGATCTGGAGAGAGGGATAGAGAGAGAGGGAGGGAGAGAGAGATAGATAGAGAGCGAGAAAGAAAGAGGGAGAGATAGAGAGGGAAAGAGATTGAAATAGAGAGGGAGAGAGACCACCTGAGAAAGATAGCGAGAGAGGGAAAGAGTGGGCAAAACAGAAAGATTGGAAAGTGACGGAAAGTGAAATCTTTAATTTCTTTCCGCTAATGTAGAGCAAGGACAAGATTTTGATGACGTTAGCTTGATGAAGCCCTACAATACAATCATCACCATGCCTTGAAAGCTGCAAACGGAAGTCTGAATTTGCTACTACGCTCAACGTCCTTTCTTCTCTTCCTCTGGATGACTAACAAAAATCATCTCACCCTTTCTTCCTTTAATGGAATCAGGACGCAAACACACGAACCGTAGACAAACACAAGCAAAGCTATTGATATTTATAGGAGAGAGACTAAACAAGCAAGAGAGGGGGGAGAGAGAGAGAGAGATGTAGATAGAAGGGGGGGGGGGGGAAAGAGAGACAGAGAGAAGGGGGGTAGAGAGAGAGAGTGAGAGAGAGGGCGAGAGAAAGAAAAACAGAAACAGAGAGAGGGTAAAGAGATAAAAACAGGAGGAAATAAAGAGAGAAAAATAGAAGGGAAGAAAGATAGAGCCGGGGCTAGAGAAACAGTAACGGTGATTAGGAGAGATAAGGAGTGATAATAGGGGAGATGTGAGCTTGGGCTGCTTTCACTGGATGCGGTTTTTTTTCAGGTGTGCTAGGAAAAATAAAAATGGAGGGGAGACAAAAAGAATCAGAGAGCTGGGATCAATTCAGGCTGGCAGGCGTGGGGTACGCTAAACACACACTGAGAGTCCTATATCTGTTGTTGTGTGTGATAAACGTGGCTAATTAATGCTGTGCCTTTATTATGAAGCAAGGCGCAAATGACCAGAACAGGGCAGTACAGTAGACAGACCACCGTAATCATGAACACAACACTCAAGATCCTGTTTGGTTTATTTCTTTTTTTAAGTAATTTACAACCAAACTCCCTTCAGCTCTATCTGTGAAAAAAAAAGACTGCAGGTATCGAGTAACAGAAGGCAGCAGTGTTTCAAAAATGTAACTTTTGGCAGGGCAGTGGTGTTTCGAGTTGGCAACATGGCTTAGTTTCCTCTAAGCCCTGATCAGAGGAAATATCGAGGAGAGGAGAGGAGGAATGTATTCAAACGGCGCCCACGGCACAATGGCAGCAATTAGAATCCGTGGCAATTAGTTGTGTTCATAACCAAATAAACACCCAGTGACTGCCTCTCTGTGGGATAGGCTGAGCCGGATGGCAGGCTACTTTCCAGGGCACAAACTGAAAGAAAACTTCCACTGCTGCTGTCCCTTTGTGAAGTAACAACTCCACACACTAATGAGCGCTATGAAAAAACATTTGGGTCTGTTTTTAATTTTTAATTTTTTTTTATTTTACAACACTGTCCCTAAACTATACACACTGTCAAACACACAGACACAGATACCCCCCTACACACACACAGACACACAGACAAAGAAGCAGCCACACTCACACACACACACACACACACACACACACACACACACACACACACACACACACAGAAGATTGCACTAACATCATGCCTTTGAGGCATGTACAGTAAACCCAAGGGAGAAATGCAATGCCTGGCAGAATAAATTAAGTCCCAAGCGGCTCGCTAACCGATTCCATGTTCTCTCTGTCATTCGTTGAGGACACAGACTGCTTAAATGTGTCTAAACACAGTGGGAGGCTCAGCCATGGATTACAGCAAGCCCATTCGGTTTGTGGTGAGCTTGAATGGTCAGAGGATAGGGAGTGAGTGGAAACAAGTGTTAACTAGTTTTATAAAAGTAGCTTTTATAAAAGTAGTAAAAGTAGCATTTTATCACTGTCTTAACTTACCCGCCCTCAAAGATGCGAATACGGGGAGGTTCACTCTGTTTGGAGGTAGAAGGCGACTCTTCCTCGATTTTGGCCTTTGTTTCTTTTTTCTCTTGGGATGGCTCTTCCTTCACTTTGACGGGCGTGCTGGATGGGGCTGAACGTACCTACACTCGAAATAGATAAGACAATCAACTAGTTAATGGTCTGGTAAGGGTGCAGTATTTAGCAGATGCCCTTATCTTATAACTGTGTTAGTACACACCGAAACTAGTTCTGCATCCTTACGAGCAATAGATAAGACAATCAACTAGTTAATGGTCTGGTAAGGGTGCAGTATTTAGCAGATGCCCTTATCTTATAACTGTGTTAGTACACACCGAAACTAGTTCTGCATCCTTACGAGCAATAGATAAGACAATCAACACGTTAATGGTCTGGTAAGGGTCCAGTATTTAGCAGATGCCCTTATCTTATAACTGTGTTAGTACACACCGAAACTAGTTCTGCATCCTTACGAGCAATACATCTAATAATGGATGGCAAGAAAAAAACACAAGAAGAATCTACAGACATAGATCACAGAACAAAACATATCGATGCCTTCAAAGAACATGCCTGTGCAAAAGCTTCCACAAAACATGCAAACCCACAAGCCCTTTTAACACATACTCATGAGAACACCTTTGACAGCATGAGCAATTTAAAGACATTCCCTTGAGTTTTGATACTGTTGCTGTGTTTACCTCTGACACTCTGGGATTTCTGTTGCTGGAAGGTACAAGCTTGCCAGAAGTTAGTGGTGGTGCCATTGCCGTGGTGTAGGTCTCAAGACTGTGCTTCTGCTTGGAGCGAAGTAGAGACAGTACCATTTTGGTGGACAGGCCGGGCAGATTGGGGTTATGTACGCTAATAGACCAGGAGGAGTACACAGAGGTTTGTGGGTCCTGCTGTGTGGTTGGGTTGGGCTTAATGTAGTTCAAGTAGCACCAGCTTACTGAGGTGGTGGTGTGGAGGCTAGCATAGGTGGGCTGTTTGGATCTCTGTAAACCCTCAATCCAAGGTGTCTTCCCATGGCTCTCATCTTCCCTTTCCTCTTTCTTGAGGGTTTCCACGGTCACCAGGGATGCCTCCTGCCTGGTTGCCCCAGTCGCCTTTTCTCTATCTTTCAATTCAACTTTTTCCTCACTCTCTTGCGTTGTTTCTCCTGCTATTCTTGATTTCTCTTTCGCCTGCTCAATTTTGAGGTGTCTCTTATGATCTTTCATCTTCTCTGCCTCAGTTACATCTTTCTTTCTGCACTTGTCTTCTTCTTCTTCCTCCTCCTCTTCCTCCTTCACACGTTTCTGCTGCCGCTGGGCTTCGGAACTAAGTTCAAGACTCCCCGCCGGAGAGAGCATACGCTTGCTTCCCCCAGCTCCCAAAGGACCGTCATCGGAACCTGCCCCTACACCATACCCCAGAGGCATAGGCAGATAGCTCTTAAAATGCGGGGTGGGGATCTTCAGGTAAGACCTCTGCAGCTTATCCTCCTCCAGTTGTCCCATAAGGACCATGGCTGTGCAGCATATTGGCTGTTGAGACTGGGTCGTGACCAGAATCTGGGAGAGGGTGGTGTACATGGCACTGGCGTAGGTAGGAATGTGTGTCTGAAGGCGGACTGGCACCACTACGGACACTACAGGCGTGAACTGCTCCTGACAGGGGGATATGATAGGCCGGGGATGAGGGTGGGAGGACACGAGTTGCTGGTTGGCTGGGCCAGACCCGTGGGCACTAGAATAGGATGGCCTCGGGTCTCTGTAGAGAGGCCCTGTGGGCACGTGAATACTCAGACCACCAGGCATGGGGAAGTAAACAGCCTGGGTAATGCCACTCTGGCCATGCAGAGGGAGCAGAGACTGCAGAGGCTGGAGGGGGAATCCAAGGCCTTCAGTGATGTTTGGGTGTGTCGGGTGGAACCGTGGGGGAGGTGTCTGAAGGAAAGCCCCGTGAAGGATCTGGGTGGACAAGACATCAGATATCGCGGTGGTCACTGGTAAGATCCTGGCCAAATGCCTGGAGGAAAAGGCCTCAGACCCAGTTGGATGAAAGGGAAAAGAAGTCTGTGGAATGGGCAGAAGTGGTGGCTGGAACAGCTGCAGTGTCTTCCCTATGGACTCTGAGCTCAGCCTAGTCGAAGTGCTGGCCATGCTATGATCCTCAAGTGCAAAAATGGGTGGACTAGGGTAGGATCGGTAAACTTTGGGACTGCCCGGTTTGGTAAGCTGCCCAGGAGGGATCTCCTCTTGATCGGGCTCCCCGAGAGTAGCGTGCTTTACCAGGAGACATTTCCGCCTCTCCTTCCAGGAGGCTGAACTCTGTTGCAGTGACAAGGACCCGTAGTCAAAGGACTTGCTTCTGGACTCCACTATTTGAGACGGGTGCGGTGGGCTGGCGGGGGCTTGTTCTGAGGCTGATCGCCGCATCTCCTTTTGAGAATGATGGTGCTGATAGCCTGAAGGTACAGTCAACATATGAGAACCATGAGGGCCCTTAACTGTCTGCATTTCAGATTCAGGCTTGCCCGAATCCTCGAAGGAAGCAGAACGGCTGGAGGTGTGAGAGATGCTGCTCTCCTGGCTTGGGCTGCGAGACAGGGAGATTGACTCGAAACTGGACTCCCCCGATGACTGGGAGGCCTCGGCTAAGCGCAGGCGTTTCTTCTTTGGTGGTAGCTTCTCGGTTGGGAGCTGAGCCATACTTTCGCTACGCTGAGGCCATTGGAACTCCTCAACCTTTTCTGGCTCTTTGGAGGAAGCTGCAGCAGCTGGTGGAGAGGCTAACACCATGTCGGTGTCTGACTCCTCGGTGACCAGGATTTCTGGCACTTGTATGTTGGACTGGCGGACCAGTCGGGATGCAGTAGGAGACGACTTTGGCTGTTGCTCTGTCGGCTGATGTTGTTCTTCAAACTCCGTTTCCTGGCTCTCGATCGACATGCTCTCCTGTTTTTCGAAAGAGCTTGTGTGTTGGATCACAGAGATTTCTTTCCAGGAGGTTTTCCTCTCTTGGTCAACTTCACAGATGACACCTGTAGGGACGTCTGTATGTTTCTCTACCCCGGGTAAAGATTTCATGGTTACATGGCTAAAGGTAACTGCTGCTGGTCCTGGACTTGGGGGATCCTCCTCCAGACTCTCTTCTTTTCTCCTTTTCCGCATAGCCATCGCCAGGGCTCTGAACTTGTTTTGCATCATCTGCGGCCTATCTTCACGGAAAGCACTGGCCTCCGTCCCTTTCTGCAGTTCCTGGGAAAGTCGTCCCACACACAGCTCTCTGTGAGCCTCGTAACTCTCCCGATTCTTCCAGGAAGTGCCACAGGCCTCGCAATCGTAGATGATAGGGCCCTTGAGCTGGCGCAGTCCCAATTCTGTCTCCTTACCTGCGGATGTGGAGACACCAGACTCCTCGGGAATAAGCTCTCCCCCAAGGGGTACCTCAATGGCTGGTTGACGCCGTAACATTCGGTGGTGGCCTACCCGCATCTCGGCCACTATTGCCTGCTGCTCATCAAACGATTGGCTCTGACGGAAGCCAGAGGATGCGGTGCTTGCAGGGTCTTCCTGGACAGCTGGCGAGGGCATGGAGCGACTTCTCTGGAGGGCTGTGCTTGGGCCCTGGCCAGATAGGGATTCTGAATCTGACGACAAGGGAGAGAGCATTTCGTAGACGCCATGAGACGGATGTCCGCTGATGAAGCCGACGTCGCTGATCTCTTTGGGGGATGAGAATTTGAGCAATTCGATGCTATCCCTTCTGGAGAGTGAGGAACGTCTTGGTTTGACACTGTCAATTTCACTCGTGTCGACCACTGCCTCATTGATGGTGATGAGTTTTGTGATGTGCTCTATGACCTGTGTCTTTGGCACAGTGAAGGGGATGTTTTTTTCTTCAAGTCCTGATGGTAGAGAGGAGGAGGATGACTGTGGTTGTTGCTGCTGTGGGCTCCTTGGCTGCTGGCCAAGTCTCCCGTATTTACCCAGAATAATTTCCGCATAGCTTTTGGCATTGACATTGGGAGAGCTGACCTGAGAGAGGTCAGAGCTCCCTGAGAGAGAGAAGTATCCAGACTCAGTGCTGCCTTTGCTACCTGGACCAAGTGAAGATGGGTGTTCATCGGACAAAGCTTTGGGCAGGCGGTTCCTCTCACTCAGCCGCATTGCTAGTCTCTGTTTAACGGCCTCAGGCCTGAGGGTGTCCTCTGAGAATGACAGTTCAACGTGACTACTTTTCTTGAGAGTCGGCCTGTCCTGGGAGGTGGATGGATGGTGACGACCGGTTTCGTCCTCTGAGTCAGTGCTTTCACCTTCCGTGGGGTCCCCCTGCTCGTCTCCTCCAGTTCCACCTTCGGGCCCACTCAGGCTGTGCTCATCGCGACTGGACACTGAGCCCACTTTAATCCGGTGAGCGTGGGACTTGCGGTGCTTGTACAGGTTGCTTTTGGTTTTGAAAGAGAAGCCACAGGGGACGCAAGGGTAAGGTCGCTCCCCTGTGTGAGAGCGGATGTGTTTCTGTAGAACGCTGGGCTTAGCACACGGACGGCCACAGTAAGTGCAAACGTACTTCCCTGGCTTCGGAGGCTTTCGCTCCCGCCTGGAAGGGGCGCCTGTTTCCTGCCCCTCTTGCCCCTGCTGAGATGAGGCACCCTGAGAGGGTTGCACCGGGTTGGACGATGATGATGCCGTGGAGGACGAGGTGATGGATGAAGGGGATCTGAAGCTGCTACTTGAGGGACCGGGAACATTTTGAAGCTGCCAAGGCGCTGTTCCTGCCTCAGACACCTGCGTGCGCTGCTGCTGCTGGGGGTGCAGTCCTTGGAGCATGTCGCTCCGTTTTGGTTGACGGTGGTGATGGTGGCGGCCGTAGGATCCATGTACTGATCTGGATGCGGCCTTTTGCTGTGGCTTGTGGAGGGGGGAGTGAGGCAAACTGGCTACAAGCTGGGACTCAGAGTGACGCTGCTGCTGCTGCTGCTGCTGCTGCTGCTGCTGCTGCTGCTGCTGCTGCTGCTGCTGCTGCTGCTGAGATGGGTGCCCTCCCGACTGCTCCCCTTCGGTCAGGTGGCTGTGCTCAGCCTCCATAGAGTGGGGAGGAGGCCTTACGTAAACTACACTAATGCTTCTCCGAGAGCCAGGTTGTCTTGCCACATTGACTCAGTGACAGGATCGCAGTGATCCCCCTGAGCACAGAGACATTGGCAGAGGAGAGTCAGAAGGCTTCAAGTTTTGGCTCCTTTTTTCAGTGATATGTTACAAGGCAGTCCAGCCCTTCATTGAGTGAGTGTAATTCTGTTGTGATCCAAAAGTCATTTAAATGGACAGAAAAGGACATCATTAAAAAGTACTCAGAGAGCTATTGTAGTCATGCAGGTAAAATTCGATTTTTTTCCAGTACTGAGTAACTCCTTGTCCATTCAGCCTGCCTCAGCAATGAATGCATTGTAATGTTCTGGCCACAGGTCTCTCTTGATTCGGATAAAACCCACACAGTTACGCCTTGGCAAAAGGATTGCTGTGCTGATGTGATCCTCCGAGACCTCTGTGTTCCTCTTCTCTTGTGCTCAGGTCTTCGAAGATCAATCCTTCAGAGGCTCTGTGAAAAAAGTAGAAAAAGCCATTAAGAAATTATGTAATTTAGAATTAAGGCAGAAAGCATGGAGCTCTGTCAAAATATTTTTTACCCATGACTTTCTTAAGAAACTGCAGAATAAGAGAACTGGACGAGTCTACCATTTTCCTTTAAAAACCTTTTCTTTTGTGAGAATACAAAAAACTGCTTCTGAATGCTTGGCTTTGCGAGCTCAACGCATTCTTTCCACACAGACCAGTAAAGTGTTCCATCAGCGTCTGAAGAGCGACAACAGCACCCTTGAGGGAGTGAAAAGGTGAAGTGTCCACATTGAAGCACTTAAAAGTGTTGACACCATAGACATACTGTATATAGATATATAGATCTATATATGTCTATGGTTGACACTGCTACATTCCTCTGTCGAGCCTTGCAAAGATTGGACCCGACCATCGAGGCTCACAACCAAAATCTGAGTGTCCCAAACCTTACGAAAAGGTCACGGTCTGATTAACAATTAGTGTTGGGCTATAATCGTGACGTTGTGTTGTGTATGTTATAGCAGTGCAGACCCTTGCCTAATCAGGTAATTAACAATTTCCTGTTCTTGATTTCCAGACTGAAGTGCTCTTTGAACGCATTTGAGGTGATTACTCAATTTGCTCTTAATTGCCTCCATTCATGACTTCAAACAGTACCTAAAACTATAGCATATTTAAAATATAAGTTTTGACAGTCTTTCAGCGATGTCCTACACACAATTAACTACACATTGAAGATGTCTCATAGGTAATAAATGTGGTCACAAATATTCCTCACTTCTGTGCTCAAATTAAGCTACTTCTTTAATAGGTCTCAAAATATATCTAACTTAACTAGAGTCGACGGTATAAAACCTGAAATATAGTCTAAAATATTTCAATACACACTGATACCTCAAAATACATTAACTAGCAAATGTGTACAGCCTCCAGCACATTTACAATGGAATCAGACCCTTTCTCACATTAAATGAAAGAAATACACCTTTTTATGAAGGAGGAGACAAGGTGTGCACAGTCAATGGTGTGTGTTTGGCCTGTGTGTGAGCTGTAACTGAAATCAGGTGGGAGAGTGTGCTGTAACCTCCGTCCCACTCCTGAAAACAATCCTGCTTATGGTTAGCAGCTGGTCCCTACCCACTCTTCTCCTCTCTATTGCTCACAGCGCAGCCCACATAGGACAAGGCCTGAGACAACCATGAAGCTTTCATTTTACGGTACTTGTATGTCATTAACATCACATCTGAACCAAAAAGATGTTGGAGATTTGATGCTTATGAACAATACAAAATGCCAGACCTCCAGTGACCTGGTTTGTGCCAGGTCTCACCACTAGGGGGTGGAATGACTGAACTTGGTGATGCCCTCCTGACCACAGGCATGTTATCATATGAGAATTACTGCTTGGGGTTACTTCAGCAACACTACCACAGAAAACAATGTAGGCTACTGTTTGGTTTTTAATCAATTGAGTATGAAATGTGATTTCGGTGAGTACATTAGTAAGCTTACACATATGGCATGATTGTGGCCTTTACAACAACAGCGAACTCAGATACTGTCCTGCAGTCATTAACGTCACCATATTCAGGCACAAAGTCACCTCTACAGCTTGAGCATAACGCTGAATGTCTTCATCTTGGCTGCCAACGATTGGGTGTTGTAATATGCACTGATTTCATGCAAGGACTTAACAGTACCCTTCATTTTTTTCTTTCTCTATCTTTCTCCCTCTTTCTCACTATTTGGCTTCTGTCTTTAACACACCTGCCGTAAGCTTTTCAGAAAGGCAGAGACCGTACACACCAGCATTCCCAGTGGCCTGTTTTTTTAACAGACAAGACAGAACAGAGAGAGAGAGAGAGAGAGAGAGAGAGAGAGAACAAACATGTCTGTGTGAAAGAGAAAGGGACAGGGCAGAGAGAGAAAGAGAGAAGAGAAAACAGAGTGATACAGAGAGAGAGTGCTCGAGTCTCCCTCGGAGTGTGGCGAATGATTTAATGTTCTGGGAGTTTGCATAAACAGGCAGACTGTGCTGAAGACTGGCTGCAGCTGAACCTGGATGTGCAGGGCTGCTGGTGACAGGTTTACTTTTAATGAGGTGTATTTGTCATCGGCCATATGTTCATAAGAAACACTAAAAACTCACTCTTCATCACTTAGGGCTCACACTCAAGAAGATGGGAATGTAGGATGGATACATTTTGTACCGTATGCCCAGTAAACAAAATGACCCATCTGTCCAATAATCGATAGATCAATAGAGAGAAAAAAAATCAACCGACAGACCGAACAAACCATAGATGGATGGATAGATAGAGAGGGAAAAAGATGGATGAACAGATGGATGGATGGAACTATTTGTCTGTCAATACACCACACACCCTTAATTGTGTCTACCTTCCCCAACATCTGGTACAGGCAGCACTGAGTGCAGTGATTTAACGATGCTCCCCAAACACCACAGAGCTCTTCTGATCGCACCACCAACATTGTCAGCAGGATGCAGTAGCCCCACATAACATAAATAACCACACCACAACACATCACACATCTGGTTAGAGGCAGCGGGTGGAAATGTAGTCTGAGCAGGGCCCGGGGAGCACAGGCCGCAGCAAACATGGAAGATCTCAATACAATATAGTTATATACCGTATATCGAATTATTAAAGAGGGCCCCCAAAATGTGCCACAAATATGATGATGTCCACAAAACAGAAAACAGATTAATTCATGACATTTTCAAACAACCGACCAACTTTGCACTCAGAGAAACTCGTTTTCTGCATCAGTTACGGAGAACCTCACGCCCCCCCCCCCCCACTTACAACCACCCTGCTCTATTTAAACACTTGGCTCATCCTCCTGAGATCATCGTCAGCTGTAACAAATAGGAGCCAATCTTAAGACCAATTACGGCCGACCTCTATCTGGCAAAACTGCTCTGAATGACCGATTGGAACAGTCAAATAAACAAACATTCCCACGAAAGCATTCAACAATCCCAAATGACATAGACTTATAATTATAGTACTCAATATATAGGTGAAAAGACAAAACAAAAGCAAATCATTACCCAATTAAACTAATACAATGCGATGTGGGCCGTCAGAGACCCGCATCGTCACACAGCCTTTCTTCCTCTTCCGGCTCTTTTTTCCGATCTGCACTGAGATTGTGGGAGTTTGAGTCCTGTTCATTAGTCTGTGGTTGCATCAGTCAGGGGGATTTGGAAACAGCCAATGGCAAAGAGGAGCAGGGTCATACATCACTGTGTTATATTACTAGACACGGAGGGAGATGAGATGATGGAGAGGAGAGGAGAGCAGAGGAGAGGAGAGGAGAGGGAGAGGGAGAGGAGAGGAGAGGAGAGCAGAGCAGAGCAAAGGAGATGATGGAGAGCAGAGGAGAGGAGAGGAGAGGAGAGGGAGAGGGAGAGGGAGAGGGAGAGCAAAAGTTAGGAGAGGAAAGGAAAGGAAAGGAAAGGAGAGAAGAGGAGAGGAGAGAAGAGGGAAAGTAGAGGGGAGGAGAGGAGAGAGAGGGAGAGGGAGAGGAGAGAAAACGGTGAGGAAAAGAGAGTTTGGGATGAACGGGGTGGACCGAGGGTGAGTGGAATCATGGCTCGCTATGAGCTTCCTGGCTCTGCAACGGACTGACGAGAGAAACTCAATGAGGAAACACGCTGAAGCAAATTCACTTAGGAAAAAATGACAGAATCCATATGAAGCCTATTCAAAAATATAATTTTTTCCCACTGTGTCATAACACTCAGACACACTATGGAAAATTATTATGTCACTGGCAAAAAGGCACAAGACAGAGAACAGAGAGAGACAGAGAGAGAGAGAGCGAGAGAGACAGAGGGAGAAAGAGGGAGAGAGGAGGTCAAAAAGTATTTGGCTTGTGTCCTGGAAAGACACCGGTGCATATATTGCGGATCAGCAAGTGAGGGCTTAATGATCTCTGACACTGTCCTGACGCGGGCCTTAAACACACCGATTAAACGGCTTTAAGATGGGGGAGAGCACTTAGTGAATTATTCATGGGGCCTACACTTTCAGAGCAGAGAGGGGAGGCCCACACTGCACCGACAGGGGTTTCCACCACAGCTGGGCCTACTAGGGGTGTCCTCACACACACACACTCTTTCTCACACACACTCTCTTTCTCACACACACACACACACACACACACACACACACACCTATAAATGGGTGGATACACACATTCACCTTTATCATCAAAACACACACATACAGTATGACACAATCCCCTAAACACACACACACAAACTCACCTAATTATGAATCCACATGCATGTTCATCAACACACAAAGAGACGCATGAAAACTACATTCATCACACATTCATCACACACACACTCACACACACACACACACACACACACACACACACACACACACACACACACACACATAAACACTGCCTCAGTGCATACATGCATGCAGTCTATTCTTATCTGGCGTTTCATAGGTCAAACAACATAACAAGACAATGACACAGAGTGTAAGTAACACACCCTCAGTCACACCCTCTCATAAGATAACATAACATAACACTTACAGTTACATAACACTTACAGCTAAGACCATACATACACAACACACACTTTTACATCAATCTGTATCACTGTGTGTATTCAGCTACTGTGCTATGTGTACATCTTGTGTTCAAATGTGTTATGTATATCTGGTTTAAAATACAGGAATGTAATTCATTCTGTAATCAACAGCAGATTTGAGTGGTACATTCTCATACTGTAAGTATGAAGAAGCAAAAGGATGTTTTTACCCTGCACCTGTGTGTGTGTGTGGGGTGTGTGTGTGGGTGTGTGTGTGTATGTGGTGTGTGTGTGTGTGTGTGTGTGTGTGTGTGTGTGTGCGTGTGTGTGGTGGAAAGAGAGGCAAGAGGGTGCAAAGTCAGCAGGAAAAACAAATGATGCTGCGGGCACCCGGGAGAACTGGGGGAAGCTCCCGCTTTCCCTCTCTCCCTTTTCCTTCTCTCTTTCTTTCTCTCTCTTGTTGTCCTCTCTTTCTTTCCCTCTCTTGGTTTGTCATCTCTTTCCCTCTCTCTTTCTTTCCCTCTCTTGGTTTGTCCTCTCCTTCCCTCTCTCTTTCTTTCCCTCTCTTGGTTTGTCATCTCTTTCTCTTTCTTTCCCTCTCTTGGTTTGTCATCTTATTCCCTCTCTCTTTCTTTCCCTCTCTTGGTTTGTCATCTCTTTCCCTCTCTCTTTCTTTCCCTCTCTTGGTTTGTCATCTCTTTCTTTCCCTCTCTTGGTTTGTCCTCTCTTTCCCTCTCTCTTTCTTTCCCTCTCTTGGTTTGTCCTCTCTTTCCCTCTCTTGGTTTGTCCTCTCTTTCCCTCTCTTGGTTTTTCCTCTCTTTTTCTGTCTTCTTCTTTCCCTCTCTTGGTTTGTCCTCTCTCTCACCCATCTCTTTGTCTATCACAAATACTCTCTCTTGCCTCTCTCCCTCTCTCTTCTTGTTTAACATAAGCATTGGCATTCAGTCGAACCATAACAATCAAAGTAGAGGAATTAAATCCCATATCCCACAATAACAGCAACTCCATCACCTACTGTGTAACATAAATGACGCAATATGCATTTCCTGTGTCAAAGCTAATCATTGAACCAGCCCGCGAGTGGTTAAGAAGTGTTCTTAGTGGGCTTTTGTATTGTCTTTGGAGCTAGACATGGCAGCTATATAATGCATAGCAAGGGCTTAAACAAGGTTTGGCTGGCACATGTGGGGACACGTGGCAAAGGCATGCGTCACAATGTGGCACAGCGAAAGAAAAACAAAACGCCTGTTCAACGTGTAGATTCCTGCTACGATTAGGCAACATTCTTGTGAGAACTGAAGCATTCGAGCAGACTGAGGAATGAACTCCGTGATAATTTGGTGTGAACTGCAAGGACATGAAGAAACACAACACACACACACACACACACACACACACACACACACACACACACACACACACACACAGGGGCATATGGAGAGACGGGTGTTAGACTGGGGCAGTTGGCAGGTGGCAGGTGCCAACTCAAGGAGCACAGATCAAAGCAAAAGCTTTAATTCCCCGGGTCCAACGCCACAGCACTGTCCGCTTTATCGGTGCTGCTCATTTGTTCTCCGTCCAGGCCTGGTTCAGGAGCCAGAGCAGAGGGGTACAGGCCTGGTTCAGGAGCAGGGGCAGAGGGCCAACGCAGGAAACAAGTCACCAGAAACTCTCTTCCTCCTAATCAAGGCTACAGCTATCACTTTATACACAGCCAACTACATATAGTCTATGAGGCAGATGTACTAACATGTTAGCGCCCATTTGAGGAGTCATTTTGTCGCAACGTGTGCCTAAAAACATGGCATGGTATGTATGATAAGACCGCACATGGCTAAAATCGCATTCTGCCTGCTGCAGGAACGCATTAAGACAAGTTACGCTTTTCTAACTTATGCATACGCATTCGTGGGAGTTTTGGGCAAAATGATGGGAAAAGGAGCAAACATATTCTGTTGTAGGTATGAAAACTGTGGGGGACAGTGCACTTCTGTTTTGCGGTGAAAAATTCCCACCGTTTAAAAAGCAGTCGTAATCAGGATCGCCCATTAGATGTGTGAACAGGAGAACTTTCCCGGAAATTCCAGAAATCCTGAGCACGAGTTTTGCTCATTTGTCCCATGTAAAAAGCAACCTTTACTTTGATCTGCCTTTTTGTCCCTTACCATCACTTTTTTACTTCATCCACTTCCCTGGAAGATGCCAGCTATTGAATTGTGAATTGAATAGCTGCACAAATAGCCAGAGTCATGTGGGTGGTGTAGAATTACTACCCTGTATTATTTCTCTGTTTGATGACACACTATTAGCATGTATATCAATTTCTTTGTGGCTAAACTTTTGATTCCTTTTAACCTCGGACAGTGATTCCATGATTCCATTCAATTGCACCAGTTACTGAATGATACAAATCACAAATCACGGTTAGAGGGGCAGCGGCATGCATTGAGTATGCGATCAGCCGCAGGTTTAAGACATTCAGCATAAAAGGGAAAGGCGCAGCATTGGACTGGCCAAGTCGTTGTTTACGCCGTGCTCTCTAATGTACATACCTCTGCCGCTATGTGTTTATAACGCTAGGATAGATATCATACTATAATAACTAGGATGAATGTTGATTAATGACTATAAAAATATACTGCCATAGTTTATATGACAGAAACACTGCATGGTATAAATGTTTCCCCTTAAACAGAGGCAATGAACAAAAGTATGCCTTGCCTTGGGTAAGGTAACACCAGCAATATGTTCAGCACAGCTTCATTTGTCAGGTTTGGTGTGTGTACTGAACCTCTTGCTGCTGCCCACACTCACCATTCTGCCTTATCTGGGAGCAGGAATGTCACCTTGCTCTCTAGTAGTTCATTTCACCATGATATAAATACCCTGCCTTGCAATCTGTGTCTTGAGCAGATCACGTTTCGGGAGGTTTCCAGGTGAACTGATCCCCGTATTGTGGTGAAGGAACGTGTTGTGCTCTCGGCGGAGGTCACTGTGGAACAGGAGTCGTGTCAATGCCAAAATGAGGGCACGTGGTCACCGGGCACAGACAAATAGCTACGTCCCAAATCATGCCCTTTTCCCTACAAAGTGGCCTACTTTAGACATCCACTGTGAAATAATAAGAATTCTGGTGTTGTCCTTAGACTTCCTGTTATCTTTGGTTACCCTATTGGAGTTAGTGTGGAGTCACAGCTACCTGTTTAATGATGGCGTCGGATTAACCTCATTGTGACATGTCACTATTGGGAGGTAGTTCTCTGATGTTCAGTTCATAATGACATGGAAGGTTTTGTGACTAGGAAAAGGACACACTGACAGGGGGGAGTATATTGCGCTTGGTGGAAAACAACCACAGTACAGGAAAACAATTGAGCACAATGGAGAATCTTCCAGAATAATTAAATGACAAACCCAAACTACCGCATAATAGAAACATCGACTTAAAAGAGTGCACCTGGAGTAGAAACAACCCCCCTGGAACATTCAGGCACAGTCTCTCTCTTCCCTCTTGCCAGGCGCTCGTGGCAGCCTGGCACTGGTTCCCATGGCAACGATCCACAGCGGCGGCAGATGGAGGGCGAGCCGGAGGTCTAATTCTGTCCTCCCAGCATCCTCTCCGGGCGCGGGGCTCAAGCTGAGAGGAGGAAGTGAGGGGAACAGCCTGACCTCCGCAAGTGGGCCACATGCCTCACGACCCACAAGCCCGTACCCACCGTCTTCCTCTCCGCTTGTGCCAGCGCAGTCACAACGCAAAGCACAGCACATCAGACACAAAGATCAACAGACTAATCAAATCTCAACAGCCTCCCGACAAAACCTGCAATACTTCTAACGCAACGATTAACCCAACCTCCACCGCTTCACAACAAAGCCCACAACACTTCTAATGCAAAGATTAACCCAACCTCAACAGCTTCACAAAGCCCTTTGTCATCACACTCAACCTGTAACAGATGTGATGCAAAGATCAATGGTCTCTTACTCATTCTCAACAGACTAAAACACACCACACACAATTTTAGTACACTCATAACACAACTCATACAAGCCCATTGCACCTACGCAAACACTCCGAACAGAATTCGAAACATCACTACACTCATCATACAACCAACCAACACAATCTCAGTACACTGACAATAAAAGTAAAATACTAAAACAAAAACTTCTTAGCGCACTAACAGTTCAACTCGCACAACAGCAGTAGACGATTAACACGAACATCAGAACTCTCACAATCTTATTTTAAACACAACATATACACTCGCCACACCAAAAGCTCAGCACACGTACACAAATCGCAAAAGCTAAACGTACAACTCTTACATACAGAGGTTGAAGATATTCCCACAAGCAGTGTCCTGAAGCTCACCCTAGTCAGTCTCCATCCTCACGCAAGAGGTGCTCAACACCCCCACTCGACTGAAGACTAAAGACGCACACAGGAAACCCAAAAACATTCAAACAAGCTCCTCACAGGAGCCTTCAGCTGACTCAAAGTTTCGGCACTCCCACATCCGACGAAGACACTCACGCTGGTGGCTCACTAATTTCCACACCGTCATACACCGTACAGGTGAAAGGAGTTTGCGACCACATCGTCATTACACAGGCCATTAAAACCCAAACAAAACCCTGATCCGTAGCAGGGCTGTGGAGAGACAGCAGATAAGACTGGGAGGTGCTTCACAGAACACACTGGGAGGTGCTTCGCAGAACACTGACAGTAAATCACACACATTTCGCAAGACCGTCTCTGAACAGAGCTCGTGGGTAAGGCCAATAAGTACACTTTATCCCTTCTTTATCCTGGCTGACAAGTACTTTGGCAAATACAATAGTGATGACAGCACTGATACATGACTAAACTAGCACCTGTTAGTTTAATTGACCTCTATGGAAAAAGCCAGGACAGTGATTACTGGCTCAGCGCATTTCTAAGATGTAAGTTTATCTATAAAAACGGGCATTGATCTTAACACAGCCTTGATCTTAACACTTATCTTGTATCACAACATCAGACTCGATCATAGCATGGGCCCCAGTTGAGGCCTGTGAATGCCCTTGTAGGGATGTTAGCAGGGAGGGAGCTCCATTAAATTCATTTCACAAGCGGTGTCCAGGAAAAGAGGGCCTCGGTATACTCTCTATACGACCTTCGTATGATCGAAGCTGACATTATCGCACCTCGTAACTCTCCACACACTAAATCACTAGCTGTAATGAGAAGTGCCTTCAAAAAATACACTTATTACACACCAAGACACCCATGAAACTATAAGTATAATGGTTCACATACACATACACACAACTACACACTTCTATTTGACACCCACATTCCATGTCACACATACAAACACACACACACACCTTCCAGAACTAGCCGGGAGTTGTGAGGGAGTTGACTCAGACTCAAAACCGCAAACTCAGATATTCTGCTGTTCCCCTCGTCATCAGGAGAGTGAGAGTGTAATTGAATTACCACCGGGAGCTCGGAGACAGCCTCACATTTTAAGACCCAAACCACAGACCTTTCCAAAAAGCTTCGCAAAAAACCCCCAATGACATGTAATTTAGACAAATGAGAGCGAGAGAACAAGCGCAGCGGAGGGTGCCAAGAAAACAAGAGGCTCAGATATAGGCCATATATCTATACACACACAAGGCCTAGGAGCAGCAGTCCGACCTGGAGATTTTAATGTATTTTCTTTCTCTATGAGGCTCTATGAGGCTAACCAGATTTGCAGCTGGGGGGAGGAAAGTCATAAAGACAGATTCTTTCCCTCTCCTCTCGCCACTGTGGGCTGCCATCGTTAAAAAACCCGTCCGAGCGATTCCTTTCAAGCGCTGGAGCTAAAAGCAGATGGTACAGGGAGCAGAGCCGGTCAGACAGTTGCACACACACACACACCTACACACACACACACACACACACACACACACACACACACACACACACACACAGAGCCTGTCAGAAAACTGCCGGCCAGAGACTCAGCCACCGGTTCCTGCTGCCACGCTTTGGAAAACACTCTGTCTCTGTGTGTGTGTGTGTGTGTGTGTGTGTGTGTGTGTGTGTGTATGTGTGTGTATTAACCTGCAGGAGTTTGGGTAGGTAGCCTTCTCTGAAAAAAGAGGATGGCAGAAAGAAGAGCTTTTTACACTTCATCCCAAAAAAAGCCTGTGGCATGACCATAAGCAAGCTGAGAATGTGTCTCTCCCCCTCTCACTGTGATACTGTCGTAGTAAGCAACTGGACCACAAATCAATTAATCTTCACTGGGCTTGTTAGTCCTGCTCGATGCAGTCCTCCATCTCTTAATCTGAAGGTGCTGCACAATGGAGATCAATTTCTGTTTCTCTATTTCTTGTTTTGTTTTTACTCCACAAGTTTCAGTTTCCATTTTGACTGATTCGACGAGACGAGAGATTTCAGAGTCAGGCCAAAAGTGGGTGTGTCACTCCTCGAGAACGTCAGACATACTTTTCTACTCCGCTTACGAGGAACACCAGCTTTGCCACACGTCCACAAGGAAAAACAATAACAAAAACAAAAAACAAAAAACAAGCACAAGGAATGGGCACAGTACACAGAACAGAACAGACGTCGGTGTCAGTAAAAACATACCCTCACGCCATCCATGTTTGGCAAGTCCAGGACTCACAGTCTGAATTATTAAAGCCACAGCTCTGGCGATGAAAGAGTGCCTTGCTACTGTAAGTTAGGACCTGAATGAGAAGCAGTTCCTCTCCCATTCATGCTAAGGAGACCAAATCAGCCAATAGGGTGCTGCCAGTGTGCCGAGACGCGCTCGCCCCCGCAATCATACAACTGTCAATCATCTCCTTGCTGGCATTGACAGCGCTGCAGCGCAGAGAGGCATAAAACGCCCACACACCAGGAAGAGAGCTGTGTGTGTGTGTGTGTGTGTGTGAATCAGCGTGGCAGTGTATGTGTGTGTGTACTTGTGTGTGTGAGAGAGAAAGGGAAACAGACAGAGTGAGTGAGAGTGAGAGAGAGAGAGAAAGAGAGAGAGAATGAGAGAGAGAGAGA
>NC_045162.1:15229623-15232123 GCF_900700415.2 Clupea harengus | reverse complement strand
AATACTAACTGTAACTCATCAGAGAAAACCGGTACTGAACTCAAACAGCTATGAACCGTAGGATTAGTAAACTGTACTGAATTCAAATTAATTCAAACAGACTCTGTGTGCATGAACCCTACTTTGAAAGGGCAATGAGCTGTGCCCTCTGCGTGTGATATAATGATCATCAAAGGGAGGAGTTGAGAAGAATTGATATTTGCATATACAGTATGCTCTCTAGAGCAGTGCAAAGCCTTTGTGGGACAGGTAAACCAGCATTTTTATTTCAGGGTGTGTTGTTGAATCCATGTCCTTTTCATGTCCTGTACCTACAGGAATGTGCTATGATGACAAGCCACTTATTAATCTGTTTGGTTCAAGTCCAACAGACATCAATGTATGTTAAACAAATATTTAAATGGTTATTGAGAAATGGATAAATAAGCCGTGTGGAATTGATAAGGGCCCAGTACAGTTCAAACCACCAAAGGGTAATCACTGCTATGGTCTTCACATTATCTAGCATAAAGGGCTATGGGCCAAATAAACACGAATGAAAGCAAGCTACATAAGACATTAGGGTAATTATTTACACAATGTATACTGTATATATATATATAGTGGAAAGGTAAGTGGAGATGTAAGGAATAGGAGGCGTAATTTCCTTAGGGGAAAAAAGTCCTGTCACTTCTTATGCGGTGGAGAAAAGAGCATGCGGTATATGCGTTTATCAATCAATAAATAAAAAAATATTCAGCCGTCTTTTGCAAGTATTTTCTCGTATAATGACGAAATACTCAGTTTAAGGTCAAAATAGTCCCAGTCATACCCAGAAGAACAAGAGAAAATTATTGATCACACAACAACAACTTTTTAAATAGAGTGGCTCGCGATACTTAAATCATCAGGAAACAAAACAAAGAAGTCCATGAAACACAGGTAATATCCCAAGTGGTGAATAAACCAACCAAAGCTACAAATAATATTAGAAACCTTTGGAAGCTATCAGATGAGTTGTTTTGGTGTCGATTCTTCCCCTTTTTGGTGCTTCCAAGTTTAACACAAACCAGGTGACCAGCAAGCCATAGGGCAGAGAGAGAGGAGGTGTGTGACAGTGAAAAGTGAATGACGGGAAAGGAACGCCTTCCTTGAAACAATATACATACATGAAACACCTACTTTTTTGATCAGACACTTACTGAAATGAGGCAAAGGTCCACCCTTGAAAGCGCTTAGGTCAGTGTGCATGGAAATACCAAATGAATGGGCCCTAGTATTAATCAAAATAGCTTTATGCGTTGCTCTTCTTTGTTGTGCGTTAGAAGCCGCTGTATGCATCTATTCATTTAGGGCCCATGTGTATGTTTGTGGGTAGATCTACAGTGTGTATATGTGTATGTGTTAGTTTTATACTGACAGTGGTTCAGGAGGTAGAGGAGTCGTTCAGCAATCAGCAAGTGTCCTTGAGCAAGACAATGAACCCCCAAACGCTCACGATGTGCAGGTTGGCACCTTAGATAGTAGCCTCTGCCATCAGTGTGTGAATGGGTAGATGTCTGAGGCATTAATCTGTTAAGCGCTTTGAGTGCTCTATGAGTACAAAAGTGCTATATAAATAAAGTCCATTTACCAATACCATAACTGTCTGCTGTAACTTAACTTACTCGATTTCCAATTGAATTAGGATACTCACGTCTTGCTACTTTTATATCAAATTATTTCTATTCACACACACACACACACACACACACACACACACACACACACACACACACACACACACACACACACACACACACACACACACACACACACACACACACACACACACACACACACACACACACACACACAACTTCTAGTCTACGTAAACTGCATTGGCTACATACACATATACAGAGATGCCACACTGGCCTCTGTTTCGTATGTTACCAGCGCAGCTATATTAAACCAGGGCACTTGACAGTGGAAATCTCTAGAAGTCGATCCCGAAACATTAGTCTTTGAGTGGAAATTGGTGGAAAAATGTACGGCATGGGGTCTGTACGTTGTAGCAACGGGTCTAAACATGGCAAGCAATGTCCAAGTGTAACTGGCTAAAGTTAGAAAGCTTAAAATCTTATTGGCTAAATGTAATGTTACAAGCCTAGTGTATGGGGTAAAAAGCTAACGCTATCCAGTATTTAAGTTCATTAGTATGTAGTTTATTATTTTACTCTTACTCAAGTAATTATTTTGATACTTTGGTACTTTTACTTCTCCCTGAGTCATTATTATAATACAATTAAAATCATTTTAATTGAGTGCAGCTTCTGCTGTTTTTTGTTTTTGTTATTCATTTTACTAGATCTTATATAACATCTTACAAGTGTCCATTTAAATTCAATAATAGTTTCAATAATAGTTTCAAACTTATAGTTTTGGCAAAAATGAATGAATTAATTCATGTTAGTAAAGCATCCTTTGATTTGATCTGATTTGAAGAGGAAGGAGAGAGAAGAGAGAGAAATACAAGTGA
>NC_045162.1:15197123-15227123 GCF_900700415.2 Clupea harengus | reverse complement strand
GAGAAAGAAAAAACGACTGGCAGCGTTCCTGGACGGGATGAAATGACAGGAAAAAAGGGCCGGATTCGTCGCTCCGCGCTGGGAAAAGGGGCCGCACTGCAGCGCAGCAGAACTACAGGGGAAAAAACCACACGCCTTCACGAGTGATGTGTTCACCTGACAAAGCCTGGGACCGCTCGAATGACGGGCTCCAGTCAATGGAAAGAGGCGAACGGCAGAGGAAGTGTGATAGAAAGGCTGCAGACTGGAGTCGGCAGGAGTCGGCCAATTACGGGCTAATCTTAGAGGAATAAATGGGGCTAAGCGTTTAGAAAGTGTGAAGAACTTAAAATGACAGTACAATTCCTGTGAAACTTCCTGCACAAGCCCTTGTTGTAGTTTCCACAAAAAATACAACCGTTAATACTACTCTCTTGCTATTCCAACTGAACTTGGAACCCACTTTGGAACCACTGTTTAAAGTTGCCAAAATACACAAAAATGTTAGAGCATGACATCAAAGTGCATCAGTCTGCCTAACAATTCCAAAGGGTTGAGAGATGCAGTAGAAGTCGTTAGAAGTCGTTAGAAGTAAAGCAAGTTAAAAAAGAACTAATAATCCATTCAATGACCTTCATACATACAGAGTTCTGCTCTCTTCTGCCTTAAAGTGCTCTTGATGTTTACATTATAATCTTTAATACTATTTGAATTTAAGCATTCTCATAGCTCTACCACACTGTGGTGTCCATTGATACTGACAAAACAAACAATTATTTAGGCTTGAACAGGTCCATTTCCTGCTCCTTTTTAATGGTTAGCCTGCCAACAGACCCATTCACTGACAAGTCCACCACCATCATGCCAGCAGCTGGAGTGGCCAGATGTTTGGGCGACTCAAGGGCCTGGTCAAGGGGCCCTTCGTACAGGTGGAGGCGGGCACCGATGCAGACGGCCGAGGACACGGCAGGGGTCCTCGGTGACATTCTCCACCGTCTGTTTCACCTCCAAATGACTCCCATTCATTAGCTGTTATTATCATATCTGCTTTCATAACCACTGCTTTCCCATCCAACACACACACGCACAAAAACACACACACACACACACACACACACACACACACACACACACACACCGATACAGGCAGGCACACAGAGACAGAGAGAGAGAGAGAGAGAGAGAGAGAGACACACACACACAGATGCTGCAGTTTGTGCAATCAGGGTTAACCGCTGGTCACAGCCAGAGGAAATGATCAAAGACTGAAGCAGCGCGCTGAGAGACGCTGGAGCGGGGACAACTGTTCCCTATTACACATCCAACACACGGCACACACACAAACACACACACACACACACACACACACACACACACACACACACACACACACACACACACACACACACACACACACACACACACAGACACACACAGACACACACACACACACACACACACACACACACACACACACACACACACACACACACGATAACAGAGACACACAACCTTATCAGAGGGCAAAGATCCAAGCAAGGGAAAAATTACCAGCACTTTCCCCACACCCAGCACTTTCTATTCCGAGGACTAGCGGAGCTCATTTTCCTATCGCCACTGGTGGAAAAATCCATGGGTCGGGGTAGAAAAACAACAGTGTGTTTTCTTCTGAGTGACTTTGTGAATGTACGGGGTGACTTGTTGTTGTCCCGCGCTGGTGACGGTGCCCTCCCTGCCTTCCTAGTGTTATTTCCCCATCTGTGTGGGCCCAGTGGATGTTAGGGGGGCTTGTTCTTCGAGGCCGAGGCGATACAAGCCGTCTTTGTCTCGGGCTGCATCGCCGGCCGACGCTAGCCAGGGGAAGCAGGCCGAGGGCGGGGGGGGGGGGGGGGGGGGGGGGGACGAGGGAAAAAACAAAACATAAAAAAACAAGTCAGATCCAAAGAGGGAAAACCCACTAGAAGGAGACCCCTGGGCCACGTGCACATACACACTCTCTTACACACACACACAACATACACATACACTTATAACAAGTATTTGTTTAGTACAAGTATACTAATATAGACACTCAGACACACCCAAAGAAATATCTATACCTAGGACTACAACAGGACAGTACTACTATAATTTCATTATTATACCAAAAGTCCATACAGCTAACTAGCTGAAATGTACTTGACCAGATCGAGTCATCTCTCATCTTCTATTGTTTAAATATAGGCAACACGTGGTTCAACATACAGCAATGCCCTAAATGTACATATCACATTTTATAGGGCAAGCTCATGCCATTTTGGTGAAGTGGAATACTTCAATCTACAGTAGTGGGTTTTTGGGGAACACAGATGGAATACATTTTTGCTCTGGTTTCCCATAAACTGAGGACGAAAGCTGTAAAATACAAATATAAAAAAAAAACAGTCAGAAATGGGAAAAGCAGCTTGTAAAAATATTTGAGTGAGTATTTCACGTTTCAAACCTGGCCTGATTTTTTATTTTATTTTTTTAGAAAGAAAAGAAAAGGGCATTTCAGGAGCAAGGCCTCATCTTGGAAAAACCTACACCCCTGATTTAAAACGTTGGATCCATCCACACATATTCACCTAATCTGTGAGGCTCAGCGAAAGTGTCTCATGTGTCAAGAGACACACACTTATGGGGCGAGAGTAGACAATCCAACACCAGACACAACACTCTCACTCTGAGCCGGGCCTGGAAGCCAATGGGAACAGCCTCTATGAGGAACTACAGCTGAAATCACAATCATCTAGTTTTGCATGCTCTGACACACCACCGTGATGGATATATGCAGAGGGACAAAAAGAGAATCCAGTACAGGTGCATCATGGGAAGTTTCTCCAGTGACTGCAGAGGTAGAGCCTTTCCTGGTTAGTGTTCTGATTCAGAATGCAGGATAATCAATGGGCAGCTATTAGATATTTACAATCATCAAGGGTATAAATGCACAGCGGTGCATCAATGAAATATAGTTCAGTAAGGAAACGAGAGAGAGAGAGAGAGTACAAGATACAAAACTACAGGAGGGAGTTGAAACGAGAGAGAGAGAGAGAGAGAGAGAGAGAAGGAGAGAGAGGAGAGCGGCAGAGAGGAATAG
Source organism: Clupea harengus (assembly GCF_900700415.2). NCBI lineage: Eukaryota > Metazoa > Chordata > Actinopteri > Clupeiformes > Clupeidae > Clupea > Clupea harengus. The sequence continues at coordinate 15,224,026 of NC_045162.1, read as the reverse complement.
AGAGAAAGAGATGACTGTAGCACGCTAATGGAGCTCAGCGTGAGTCTTTTGTTAAGCCAATCGATTCTCGTGCTTGCCAAATGTGACATCTGATCCTCCAGCATTCGGCGAGGCCACCCCCGGCTTACTGACCACAGAAGCTCTCTCTTTCTCTTTCTCTCTCTCTCTCTCGCTCTCTTTAGCAATCAAATCATCCACAATAAGTCAGTGTTTGCGGTCACAGTGTGATGCACGATCCATCAAGCACATGGATGTAGAGAGGGCCATATACACTAGAGATCTGAATCTTCACTGACAAATCGATTTGATAACTATTCAAAAGGTAATGACTCAATTACGAAACATGTATCTTGGCCTTCATGTTTTCATTCCTAAATTTCAAGCTCTCTCTATTTTCCTTTTCATTTTTTTATTTATCACTCACATTCCATAAAAAGCTGTCACCTTTTTCAAAGAAGATTACCCAGGAGTAGGCCTATGTCTACATACTTAATATTTGTAGCCTACTGCATCTGTAAATACAAACATGATACAAACACCATCAAACATGATTATCCATATCACAAAACAGAAATTCATATCATCTGTGGTAAATACATGTAAAACCTATTGAAATAACCATAGATAGTATTTGGTTAATATGACACAGCAGGTGGTAGTAGCAAGTACGTTACTAGCATTAAGCCAAGCTAAATAGCAGAACTATATTAAAGCTATGTGTTCATTCACTGATGTCATGACTGCACAGATGGGTTTAAAATATGATCAGACTGACATATAACCGTACCTGGCTAGCCTCATAATACCGAATGGATCGTGTACATGGAGTATGTTTTGCCAGTATCTGTAAGTTAACCATTAATTCACTGATATTGATGGTGGTCGCGGTGGAAAGATTTGTTTACATTAACTGTACTTGGATGGAGTCACAAGACCCTAAGGAGTGTGTAACGTTACACATAGTGTGCCGGCTATTGCCAGTGTTAGGCCTAAATTAACTTTTCATTCATCATTACAACTGCATATTGCCGCAAAATGGGTCTGAGTGAGTTGTTTAAGTTAATTGTGCGATCATGCATATTTTTCAATTATGTTAAAAAAAATAAACTATTTGATTGTCCTGTATCGATTCAGAACCTTTTTACGTTAGCATCCTGATGCATCTTAAAAACTATTATTTTCCCCAGCTTTAACATCAACTCTGTAAATGACCTTAACAGGTTTGCTGTGAGATGATATTTCACTTAGATATGTTGCTGGAGGAACCAAGGGGCAGTATGGACACAAAGCATTCCGTTTCATCCTTAGTTTAACACTTGAACATGAACACTTCCTCTAACACGCTTCTTTGAGCTCATAAAAGCACTGACTGCTGCTGACTATGGGCCTCTATATGGCCACTGCAAGGCTACCTAATGGCATGAGAGTTATAAGGGAGCTATGGTGCAACACAATACTTCATCGTGGAAATAACCAGCATGACGAGGCGCAACTGAACTCCCAACCATCACCAAGAATATTCATGCTGGCAGACTAGTGTGGCTTTCACCAAGCAACAATTAAACCAGAACAAAAATCCCCTGATTAAGGCAGAAAGAAAGAGCAACTCAAACAAGGGAGAGGTAGAGAGAAAAAAAGACAGACAGAAAGAAAGAAAGATGATGACGTTGCCGAGAGGAAACTGAAGCGGTTAAAAGTAGAAACAAGGAACTTATCGAAAACCGCCCTCGCATCTTGAGTCACCCACGCGTTTGAGCTCGCCATGAGTGGGTGTGAAGTCTAAAAACGGAACATGGCACAGCAAACTCATGCTCCGTCATATACACACACGCACACACACACACACACATTGACACAAAAGTCACAATACAAGAGCAGGATGCGGTCACATGGGCAGGAAGCTGACGTGACACGACCCACCATTTGGGTAACCCAGAGAGCAGGGTGTGACAAAACAGCGTGTGACAAAACAGCCGCCGTCTGAAGTCATTGGCCCGTCTGTGGGAGGTGCTGAGGGCACAAGGAAGAAAGCAAACTGCCGTCACATAATACAGGTACTGAAAGAGCGTGATTCCAGTGAACGGGTTAAAAAAAACAAAAAACAGACTCACCCTAGAAATTACCTACTTACAAGAAAATGATTGATTTCTTATGAAATAAGTCAACGTAACAGACGTAACAACATACTTTTTAGTGTTCTGTGCAATTTTGGAATTTATTTGTGAATGCTTGAGAGTATAACACTACAAATAATTTCATATCTGCCCATGTACGACACCCTTTAGTCCTACTTTCCACGTTGAAAGGGTCTCTGTTAGAAATCTTTGGTTCAGCAAACTCAAGACATACACATGACTACCAGCGAAGCCTGCAAGACCTTAAAAAGACCTTAAGCAGCAGTTGACATTGGACGGAAAAAAACTCACAGGAAGACAGCGGTAACCGCTGATCTTATCATCCCCCGTGTTAATTTTAGACTTTTAAAAGCCACAAGAGGTGAGAGCGACAGTGACAACTTACTCCATTCATACAGCAAACACAAGCACACCAAGGAACATCCGCGCACACACACACAAGCACACCCAGGAACATCAGCACACGCACACAAGCGCAGCAGTGTTTGCTATGTGGATGTAGCCTACATTCAAATGAGCCCAGTCCAGTCCAGTCCAGTCCAGTCCAGCCCAGCCCAGTCCAGTCCAGTCCAGTCCAGCCCAGCCCAGCCCAGCCCAGCTCAGCCCAGTCCAGTCCAGCCCAGCCCAGTCCAGTCCAGTCCAGTCCAGTCCAGCCCAGTCCAGTCAGCAGATGAAGACACTAGCCCCCTGTTGGCTCCCAGCACATGTCTACAGGCGGCGACACACTTACGCTGGCCCCCTCCCATCTCACATCAACACCTGGCAGCAGTCAGTTCATCAGTTCCGCATCTTCGCCTGATGACAGCACAAACTCTGCTGCTGACGCTAACCTAATCAGGCCCGTAAACACGGCTGCTTCTGCTGTGCCAAGCCTGATGACTGGATGTGACACACACACACACACACACACACACACATAGTCAGAGTGCTCTCACTATCTCTTTCTCTCTCACACACACACACAATCAGAGTGCTCTCACTCTCTCTCTCTCTTTCACACGCATACACACACACACACACACACACACACACACACACACACACACACACACACACACACACACACACACACACACACACAGTGTAAGTGCAAACTCTCTCTCTCTTTTACACACACACACTCAGAGTGCAAACAATCTCTTTGTAATTCACACACTCTCACGCTCTCTCTCTCTCTGTAAATAGTGTACGCTCACACACACACTTACACATATAGAAACACACACACACAGAGACACGCATTTACACATAAAAAAACATGCACATAAATGTAAAGAGAGAGTGCAAACTCAAAGCGACATATACATAGGAGTGCATGTTGACTACACACACAGACACACACACACACACAGACACACAAACCCTCCCTCTCATTCAAACACAAATACAGGTACATACACATACTCATACACAGATGAAGGGTGACAGCACATTATGTAATGTGCGGGGGCTGAAGTGTGTACAAACAGCCGCTGCAGGCGGTGGGATGTTGAGGGGCTTCCGGCTTGGCAAGGCCAGAGGTTGGCACGGCCTGAGGGGCCCCATTGAGGAGGGGGGGTTTACCCACATGGCTAGAGCCAGCCTCACCACCCTGCCACTCTGCCAGCCTGCCACCTCTGCGCCGACAAACACCTCCATTCACACGGGTGCCAGCGCAACTGCCCACGCCTGCTGGCCACTGAAATACAGAGGGAGCGGCTTGGTGTGAGTGTTGGGGAGAATCAGGGCCATAACAAAAACACATACTTATTCCTCTCCCTCACTTCAAACTACATATAATACCTTCCAACACACACACACACACACACACACACACACACACACACACAAAACACACACACACACAAAACACACACACACACACACACACACACACACACACAAACAACTGACTGATACACCAAGGACCCATGCTACTCTGCTCTATATGTGAACAGAAGTGAAAAGAGGTAGAACTTCACTGAGCTCGACTGACATCAACACTGACTGACTGGAAATGTGTGCAAATCAGTGTCAGTTATTTTTAAAAATCACATCTTTTCTCCTCACTGTAACTATAAATACATTTCACATCAGGGCAAGATGTGTGTGTGTGCGTGCGTGCGTGAGTGCGTGCGTGCGTGCATGCACACACAAACACACACACACACCAGGCCTAATCGTCCTTCTTCCCGGGGGCTTTATCCTCACCCCTTTAAACAGTCTGTCAAACACACTTACAGTACAGAAAAACATGCAAGCCCCGGGAAAATCACACACACACACATGCACCCACACACATGCACCCACACACACACACACACAAACACCATTCAGATGGCATCTTATCAGAGGAACCTATCAGATTTCTGCATGTTCAAGCCCAAGTCTCCAGAGCCATCCATCTATCTCAGTGGCAGCGCTCTCCTGGCAGGGACAGCGGAGACCATCATAAATCACACATGGCAATCACGTTAGGAGCAGCACGAGCTGCCTGCCTGCCACACACTAAATTAGAGCCAGACGGCAGGGCACTGCACCAACTACTGCAAGCCGCTTATGAACTACTGGGGTGGATGAGCCCAGATGAAACTGCCTTCAGAAAGGGTCTGCCACCTCTGGGCCGAGATTCACCTCATTTATCCCCTTCATATTCTCCTCATATTCACCTCAAATTTCCCCTTATATTCACCTCATATTTACCTCATATTCATTCAGTCTCTGAGATCTTGGGTTTGGTATTTATTTTGGGCCCCAACTGTCGACATATACAGACAAACAGACACAAATAACGGTGATCACTACATGCAAGTCATCACTTGATTACAACTGTATAATCTCTGACTATACTTTCAGTTATTAAAGCCTACAGTGGTTGCTCAATGTGTTTTCAGACATGTGTAACAGCTTCTCCTGGTGATGAACAGCATACCACACACACACCCACAAATAATGACACATTTTTTAAAAGAGAATTCACATGACAGTGAATGAGACAGTGAGATCAGATTTGGCAAAATAGCTTTCCGCAATAAACCACTGCAGCTTGCCTCTAGGCATAGTACAGCAGCTACCCTTCTGCAGAAAACAAACTCAGGGCTATTTCTGTAGCAGCTCTCCCTCTCTCTCTTGACTCCCTGCTCACACCTCCAGTGTACACAGGAGGGAGGTGGAGGCACAGGTGATGGTGGGGGTGGGGGGGGGTTTCCAATCCCTACCTGAGTAAAAAGCCTCAGCGACCCAGGGGGGCAGCCCGGGGTAAAAAATACCATCCTGTTGCCCTCCCTCAGGCCTCTGGGCAGCAGAGCGGGGCAGCCCTGGAGGGTAATGCAGCACTTAATGCACACGAGCCACAACTCCCAGAGTGGCGTATACATGTCAGCAGCACAGCTGCCCTCTCAGCTACGTGCTCAGCGCTAGCACCAGAGCCAGAGCCAGAGCCAGAGCCAGAGCCAGAGCCAGAGCCAGAGCCAGAGCCAGAGCTAGAGCTAGAGCTACACACTGCTGAAAGCTCAGGCACACAGCAAAACGGACACACATTCAGCTGACAGAAACTGAGGCATTCACTGACTGAAAGACGAGAGAGAAAGAGAGAGAGACGTTATTATTTATTTTTTAACGTGGCGGCTATAGCAGCAGTAGTACTTAGCAAAAAAGATCCAGTACTGTACACAGACACAGTAGCCAATCTCATTTACAGCTGCACGCCCAAGATCAACAGTAATCTCACCTCTCCTACCATAGAGTGCAGAGTACACAGTATCTCCCTGAGGGCCAGGCACTCTTCTCATGTATGCTGTTGTCTCGGTGTCTTGAAAAGGGAGGGGGAGGAGGAGGGGTTGTTGAGCGGCTAGGCAGGTAGGTAACTTGGGCTTAAAGCAGTGTCAGCACTTACTGGCTATTTTGATGACAAGAACTCAATGAATTCTAAAAGTGGTACAATTCTACAGTAAATAAATAAATAAGGAAGAATACAAAGATGAATGTACTGCAATTTCTTCTCCAGATATCAGGTGAAAATGTGGCAACACCTTACTGGGTGTTGAGTGGGGCCCCAGCGCGCTGACGTCAGAGTGTCCTCAGGGGCCCTGGCAATACGACCGGCCGGCATTAACAGCTGTAAATCACTGGCAACACAATGCCAAGGATGCCAAAAGAAAAAAGAAGAATAGCACCGTGCCACCCAGGCCTTCCACACACCCACCACCCTGGCTATCAGGTTCAGCACGTCCCTCTGTACGGCCATGTTCTGTGTTGCCTGTGGCGACCGAGGTGGGGGGGGGGGGGGGGGGGGATTGTGGGGATATATAACACCCCTGCTGTGACCTCACAGGACCCAGGGGAGGGAGTCCAGTGTCCTGAGTTCACTCACACACCCGGTCACACACTCACCAACCCAAATTGGCCCACTTTCTCTCTCACACACACATACCAGACAGAAGTGTGTCACAGGAGCAGAGCTCACAGGAGCCAAGTCGCTGAAATCAGGCCACACTGGGTGCTGGGGAGGAGTTTCTCTCTCTGTGTGTGTGTGTGTGTGTGTGTGTGTGTGTGTGTGTGTGTGTGTGTGTGTGTGTGTGTGTGTGTGTGTGTGTGTGTGTGTGTGTGTGTGAAACCACTTGAGGCTCAGCCAGGTAAGGAAGCAATAGGAAGGATAGTGAGGACACACATTTGAAATATGGGTGCCCAGGGCCCAGCTATGAGAAGCCCATTGTAGTGTACATACATTAAAGGCCATTGTAGTTTGTATACATTAAAGGCCATTGTAGTGTACATACATTAAAGGCCATTGTAGTTCACATACATTAAAGGCCATTGTAGTTTACATACATTAAAGGCCATTGTAGTTTGTATACATGAAAGGCCATTGTAGTTTACATACATTAAAGGCCATTGTAGTTTGTATACATTAAAGGCCATTGTAGTTTACATACATTAAAGGCCATTGTAGTTTGTATACATTAAAGGCCATTGTAGTTTACATACATTAAAGGCCTCCAGCCTGCAGTGAGACACACAGACATAAGTCCAATGTCCTAGGTCAAGCGCTGGAGGCCAAGCTCTTATCAGAACCGGAAAGTGCCGTGTCAGTGGAGATAATTCAAATACTCTCTGTTTGTCTAACCTTCTTACATGCAGGAAACCGTCCCAAAGCATCTGAACAGCCTTTGTTAGGAGGCCGCTAACGCAGGAGAGGCCACGCGAGCAGATTAAGAGACAACTCGGCTATTAACAGGGGTCCCCAAACTCCTGTCATTTTTCCACACAGTGCATCCATTGGCATGGGCGGAGGACGACACGTCATGAGACCAAACACACACAAACACACACACACAGACACACAAACACACACACACACACACACACACATCTCGGTGTTGTGAGTCAGAGCCTGTGGTCAATTAAGCTTAAGGTGGGGGTCACGTGAACTTTCCCTGCTGGGAGTGCACTCGCCCGCAGCCAGCTGTCAGCGCCTAAGGAGGATCTGTTCATCAGAAACCGGACCCCTACCTCCACCTCTGGCCCCCACTTCACTGGCCACCAAATCCAATAACCAGCGCCCCCAGCTCTCAGCGCCCTAACCCAGCCAAACCCAATCAAGCAGCAGGGAAGGCTGGGCCGGTACTGGAGAAGAGGGGCTGGTTGATAGAGGCTGCACAGCACAGGCATCCATTGATTGTATTTTCCTCCCTCCCCTCCCCTCCTTGCAAGGCCCTGGCTTTCAGCGGCGCGATGCGAGTCCTGATACGGGCGTGAGATGGGAGAGTGAGTGCTGTGTCGGCAGTCGGCGGAGCCAGGCGAGCTGGGCATTGTTACAGATTCGCTGGAAGACAGGCCCCCGAGCTGGGGTCCCCGCGGGACAGAGCCGGTGCTACAAACAGTAATGGAAACAGACTCCTGCTGACAATCTGGGCTCTTAGCAAGCGAGGCCGGGGGCACAGGGGGGTGGGTGATGTAACTTCAGAGGCTGCTTGAGTGAGAGGATGTAACATCACACACACACACACACACACACACACACACACACAAACACACACACGCACATACACACACACAGTCTGACTCATGGAAGTGTAGAGGGAGAGGGGGAAAAGAAAACAAAGACCACTTCAGACAAAGCTCCATGGAGAAACACTGGAGAGCAGAGGTCTGATCAGCGATGAAGACTCCCTTGGCTTGGGCTTTATCCTGGGATCAATAAGAACTGGCACACCAATCTCTGCAATGGAACTGGAAACAGACAGCATCCCTCCAGTGCACACACACTGCTCATCTGTAATGACACAATGCCACAATCTATTTCACCACCGAAGGAAGAATGCATCCTGGCTTAGTTTTCACCTGGACGTTCATCTCACAGGTGTTCCTACAGGGCCATTAGCAACCTTGCGACGATTTCTTAAACAAATATTAAATTGATCCTTAAACCCTTGATACATATCCCATGAATAGTATCTCAACAATGTTATTATATTATATTACAATATATATAATAGAATAATATAATATTTCTCCAAGGGAAACCTCTCTGTTAGAAGCAGTTACAGTAAGAGGAAGAGACCGCTGCGCTGACTGGGTCATAGTGACTGAGTGCAGCCGGCTACTGACAGAGACGAGGCTCCGCAGGCTTTTCCCTCTCCCCACACAGAGCAGGGATCCTTACATGTGGAGAGTAATGGTGTAGGCCTGTGAAGACAAGAGATTCTACTTCACACTGATTCTACACAAGGATTCTCACGGCAAACAGCGCTGCCTGGACTGGTTCACAGTCTCGGGGCAAAAGAGAACCAAGTATAAAACCAAGATTTTTATATTTAAGACAAAAAGGAGACACCAAATAGATTTAAAGCATTTAAAAAAAAAAAAAAAACACAAATCTATATGATGCCCGTGCGGCAGGACGTTGCTGTGATACGGCCGGTGACGTGGAGCTTCAGCCTCTTCGTCATGTTTATCTCTCGCCAGAGGAGACGCAGAGATGAGGTGCCCCGCGTCAGTCATTACCCTAGGTCCACTGCTGCATGCTTAAATGGCACGCCGTGCGTCAACAGGGCCATCAACACACACACACACACACACACACACACACACACACAGTCAAGATGCATTCACCCCTCACCGTCACAGAGATTTAATGGCCACTGGGCGTTTGCAGCAGTGCTAAGATTTACGCACATGCAGACGTGTCTCTCGTTTAATCATCCCTCTTTCATTTGCCTCCCCCCTCCTTCCTCCTCGTGCCATCTTTCCTCCCCAGCTCTGAGATGAGACACAGCACCTCAGTGGGCAGTGGGCAGTGAGCAGTGAGCAGTGGGCAGTGACACAGCACCTCAGTGAGCAGTGAGCTCTGCTCACTTGTGTGAGTGACTGAGGCTCTGACGTTTGCAGAACAGCTGATATACACAGGAAGCATTACACCTGACAGGGTGCAACAAAAAACTCAAACAATAATAGGCAGGAAAGAAAGTAAATGCAGAAAGAAATACAGAACAAAATGCAGGAAGAAATGCAAAAGGAAAGAAAAAAAGACAAAAAGAAAGAAAGAATTGAGTGAATGAACAGCTGAACAGCTAACATACAAAAAAAAAATTATGAATGGATGAATGAATGAATGAATGAATGAATGAATGAATGAATGTTGTGCCCTGTACATATCTAGTCAACTATGTCATCAACATACTATCTTCACACTTAACTCCTTCTTCTTTACTTCTCTGCACTAGATAGGGAAGGACACAGAGTTGGTTTCTTAGCAGGCCAAACACTCCACCTACACTGAGGCGATTCAGCTTATGGCGAGAGTTTCCAACCCAGGAAACGGGACAAGACTCTGAGACAGTGAGAGGAGTGAGGAGGATCGACCTCGCTGTCTAACGATGGCTGTTGGACAGCCGACCGTCTCCATCTGTGCCAAGAGACTCGCCCCGGGTCTTTCAAATAGGGGTTAGGCTACACACGGTGGAATTGAGTTAGGATACAAACTTGTCAAATCCAGCACATGCATGATGAGAAGAGTGAGGTGAGTGAGAACACACACACACACACACACACACACACACACACACCAGGCTTCATTCTATCACCTCGTCTTCCTCACGTGACATCACCTGCCACCCTACGTCTGGCTAGAGGAAGTATGGATCACTGCCAGTGACAAGCTCCAGAGCACTAGGGCTGGGCGATATGGAAAAAAAATGTATCACGATATGTTTTTCCATATTGATCGATCTCGATTCTTATCACGATATGTAGTTTTTGCATCCTCACACAAAACTTTGTCAAACCAAACGCCGTCATTCTCAGCAGAACTTTGTTAGAAAAAAAGTTGTCAGAGCTAGATGAGGGAGCTGTTGACTAGCTTTCTGAATGAGCTAAAGTAGCAGCTTTTACAGTTAATACCGCTGTGGTGTTTCTGTTAACTGGTACAGCAAGAAAACGTACTTTTGATATAATACGAAATAGTTGTTTTCTGCAAGCTAGTTCACTCGTGTAAAGTAAACCCATGTTTAGTCCTCCAGTTGCTGACTGCTGAAGAATGAATGCCTCCACTTGTCGCTAACCTAACTTCGCTAGCTAGTCAAACTTAACAAACTAGCAGAAGGTCTATGATAGTACACAACATTTGAATTGTTTCCTTCATGGTATACGTTAATGGCGATTGTGTTGTTTAGTTTGACTTAATTTTGTCTGAGTCTGAGATCTGAGTGGAGTTTGGTTGTAGTATCCATGGCAACCGGAGGACTAAACATGACTTTACTTTACACAAGTGAACTAGCTTGCAGAAAACAACTATTTCCTATTATATTGTAACGTGCTGGCATAGTCGCCCCATAATGCCGTGCGGCACTAGCGCTCAACGATGTTCCCTAACAATGTTCTTTACTGTTCTAATTGCATGTCGTTGTTCTGTGTTGGGACGGAGTTTATACAGGTGTGTGACGGTAGCACAGTCTGTTCGTGATAACTTGTACCAGGGGATAAAGCCCGTGCTATTTTGACAGTGTGTTGTGTTTAAGGCCATAACAAATATTACGCACTTCCGTGATTTGTTACAATATCAAAAGTGAAAAACACAATGTCAAAATGGCACGGCACGCGCCTGCCGCACGGCATTATGGGGCGACAATGCCAGCACGTTACAATATAATAGGAAATAATTGTTTTCTGCAAGCTAGTTCACTTGTGTAAAGTAAAGTCATGTTTGGTCCTCCGGTTGCCATGGATACTACAACCAAACTCCACTCAGATCTCAGACTCAGACCAAATGAAGTCAAACTAAACAACACAATTGCCATTAACGTATACCATGAAGGAAACGATTCAAATGTTGTGTACTATCATAGACCTTCTGCTAGTTTGTTAAGTTTGACTAGCTAGCGAAGTTAGGTTAGCGACAAGTGGAGGCATTCATTCTTCAGCAAAGTCGGCAACCGGAGGACTAAACATGGGTTTACTTTACACGAGTGAACTAGCTTGCAGAAAACAACTATTTCGTATTACAAAAGTAAGTTTTCTTGCTGTACCAGTTAACAGAAACACCACAGCGGTATTAACTGTAAAAGCTGCTACTTTAGCTCATTCAGAAAGCTAGTCAACAGCTCCCTCATCTAGCTCTGACAACTTTTTTTCTAACAAAGTTCTGCTGAGAATGACGGCGTTTGGTTTGACAAAGTTTTGTGTGAGGATGACGGCGTTTGGTTTCACAACGTTTTGTGTGAGGATGACGCCGTTTGGTTTGACAAAGTTTTGTGTGAGGATGACGCCGTTTGGTTTGACAAAGTTTTGTGTGAGGATGACAGAGGTTTTTCTGAGACTGAAGCCGTTTCGCCTGAGTCTGACTACTTTTGGTCTGAGACCTGACGCCTTTTCGTTTGAGTCTGACACTTGAGTCTGAGATCTGAGGATGTCCTAATATGAACACCGTACGCCAGACTCCGACACTGTTGTTGCGCTTACTTTTGCCACGTGAGATCGAATACATGTCACAAGGAAATAATCGAGATCGATCGAAATTTTATCACGATCCCGAATCGAGATCGAAAAATCGCCCAGCCCTACAGAGCACACACACAAACTCATTCTGACACAGACACACACATGCACACTTACATGTGTACACACACACACACACACACACACACACACACACACACACACACACACACACTTTAATCCCGTCAGTCCAGGTGATGACGCACGGGTGACGGTGGAGCATATGAAAGCTGAAGTGCCCGGGTAAGTAGTGGCTGCGGGCTTCATTATCTGGCCAACGGAGCAGACAGCACAGGCAGAGAGTCACTGAGCCAAGAGACCCCAACATGATGCCTCAGAGCCCACTGGCACTAATGATGAGGACACGTCACCAGGGACCACACCTGGGTCACAGACGGGCAACAGGGGCCTAAACTACACACAACCACAACCGTGAGTTTCACATCGCAAAACCTGCTGATGTCTGAATCAGATGTGAAATAGAGGAACAATCTGAAACCGAGGCCAACGTGGTAAACAAAGTTTTTTTTTAGGAGAGAGAGAGGAGAGGGAGAGGGAGAGGGGGAGGGGGAGAGAGAGAGCAAGAGAGAGAGAGAGAGAGAGAGAAAGAGAAAGAGAGCAAATGGGAGAGACAGAGAGAGGGGAGTGGGTGGATTTATCAAAACAAAAAGTAAAGAACAGGAGAGAAGAAAGGGGGGACATGTAAAAGTTTTGATTGGATGACAAACCACTCCACAAAACACGATGTGATTGAGCCCCTGTGGCAGATCTGGACTGATCCCAGCTGTTTCAGCACCTCCAGGCCCTCTAAAGCTCCGACTCCCTGAGACGTTCATCTCCTGCATCCTTTTCTCTCTTTCTCTTTTTCTCTTTTTCTCTCTTTCTCCCTCTCCCTCTCCCTCTCTCTCTCTCCCTCTCTCTCTCTCGCCCTCCCTCTCTCCCTCTCTCTCCCCCCCCCCTCTCTCTCTCTCTCACACACAGTGTCTCTGGTCTCTCCGTTTCTCCCTCCTCGAGCTCTGTTTCCTCAGCAATCGATAGTGAGTGTGGAGAGACTGGAGGAAGCACACAGCCTAGGGAGAAAGGTCAAACTTGGATTTCATAAGATCCAACATAAGACACACTCTTTTTCACACTCTTTTTCAAAAAAAGAGAGGAAACAAATGTGGGGATTTTTACAGAGCAAGGACTTCAGAAGAGGAGCATAGGAGTATATCCTATCACCTACAAACTTCATTTTTCCATGCTGTTTAAAGGGCAAGTTATGAATAAAGACATGAATCAAACCAACATCCATCTATCTATCCATCTATCCATGTATCTATCCATCTATCATCCATCTATATATAAATATATATAGACGGATAGATGGATCTATCTATATATATATGTATATATATATATAGATGGATATATATATAGATATATAGGTATACGAGATATATATATATATATATGCTTTTTTCACGTTTAGCAGACATTTTTCTCCAGAGTCCCAACAAGGTGAACATTATTTCTGTACGTGTGCTCCTTGGGAATCAACTCCATGACCATGGCCCTAATTGCTGTGGGCTCTTTGCTCTACTAGTTGAGCTGAAGCAGTTTCCACCAGTCTCAAAACACACAGAAACACAAACACACACTCTCAGAGAGGAGATGGAAGAGAGGGGGATGGAGCGGAGAGCTGGAAGGGAGGAGAGGAGACACAGAGTACCCTTTGCCTCTGGGTATCTGATTCCTGAACTAGCCTGCCTGAGAGCTCAGCAACAATATACGAGATAGAGCCCAAGAGAGAGAGACAGAGTGAGAGAGAGAGAGAGAGAAGAGAGAGAAGAGAGAGAGAGAGAGGGAGAGAAAGAGAGATGAGGGTCAAGAGAGAGAAAAGAGAGAGAGACAGAGTGAGAGAGAGAGAGAGAGAAGAGAGAGAAGAGAGAGGGAGAGAAAGAGAGAGATGAGGGTCAAGAGAGAGAAAAGAGAGAGGGGGGAGAGAGAGAGATGAGGGCCAAGAGAGAGAACAGAGAGAGAGAGGGAGAGAAAGAGAGAGGGGGGAGAGAGAGAGATGAGGGCCAAGAGAGAGAACAGAGAGAGAGAGGGAGAGAAATAGAGAGATGAGGGTCAAGAGAGAGAACAGAGAGAGAGAGAGAGAGAGAGAGATGAGGGCCAAGAGAGAGAACAGAGAGAGAGAGGGAGAGAGGGAGAGAGAGAGGGAGAGAAAGAGAGAGAGAGGGAGAGAAAGAGAGAGGGGGAAGCTAGAGGCGCCACAGCACACTCTGTTAAAAAAGGCTTCTTTGGAAGAACCACTGCAGACTTGACTTGGACGCCCCTGATAAACAGTGTCTTCTTCTTTTCACACATCTGTTAGACTACTAGCTGGAGAGATTTCACATTAGAAAGTTTGAAGTGGAATTGGGAAAGGAAAAGTGTGTTTGGTTCATTCCCATGGAAAAAACCCTTCAAGGTTCTTCTTGGAATACAAAAAAAGACATACAAAAGGTATACCATACTATCCGTTATACTATATTATATTATATGCATGCTAGGCTATAACTATATTAAACTGTGCTATTCTATACTATACAGTAAAAGACATGTTTTGGTGCCGCAGGAGCAGCAGTGGTGTGGTGTGAGCTTGACTCAGCTGGGTCAGACACAGACGGGTCAGTCATGACGGATGGTTCCTCTCACACCCAGAACATTACAGACACAAGGGCCCAGCGGGGAGCTCCAGGTCACCCCTGCCTACCTCTCTACCACTGCACTCTACACACGGACCTCACTAAGCCTCACCAGAACCATTACTTTCAGAACCTTTGACATTAAACACATCATCCCTGGATGACGTGGATAAATGGTTGTGACTCTGAGACTGATGGGCACAGCTGATATGATTAATGCGTGAACTGAGGACTGTGCTGAGCTGATGACATGAGTGGAGTCAGGTGTGCTGCTGCTGCTGCTGCTGCTGCTGCTGCTGCTGGGCTGGAGTGGAAGCATGCTGCCTCGATGCCTCTATGAAGATGAGATTAACCATCTCTGACTTAAGTTGTTTAAGAGGGACCTGGACATGGGATTCACTCAAACACACACACACACACACACACACACACACACACACTCACTCAAACACACACACACACACACTGAAACACAAACACACACAAACACACACATACACACTAACACAAACACACACAAACACACACATACGCATACACACAACTCTCTCTCACACACACACACACACACACACACACACACACACACACACACACACACACCTCCTTGCCTCCAAAGAATACAGGCCACAAGCTGAGTACACACATACTGTTTTAATCTGAGACCAAGTGCCATAGAGGGTATGCTCATGACGTCACAAGCATTCTAATTCTTGGCTCCATGCCTTACCTAATCAGTTCAAGAGTACAAGTACCAATGCAAGAGTACAGACCCCTTCTACCTCATGCTTTAAAGACATCATTTGCCCATCATCTCCAACCTCACACACACTAACCCCCACCAAGCAGTAAGAACGCCAGATACCATCTGACCAGGTTTTTAATGAGCATATTTATTGGACTCATATGCATTTGATCTCTGCAGGGTCGTATTCTTCCAGGTTTCTCCAAATAGGCATCTTAACCGGCTCCAAAAGTAGAGAACAGGAGACGGCCGAAGAATGAGAGATGGCGTGAGGAGAGGAGAAGAGAGGGGAGGGGGAGAATAAGGGGGAGGGGGAGCCTGTGGAGGAGGGGGAAGGAGAGAGGAGATTTGAGGAGAGGAGAGGAGAGTTGAGGCGAGGCGACGCGAGGAGAGCACACGGTGACTAAGCACAGGGAAGCCATGGCTGCTGAGTCAGCTCCCTCGGCAGCTGCAAGCGAGAGAAACCGGGAATGGAGGGAGGGAGAGAGAGGGGAAGGGAGGTAAAGAGAGGGGGGGCAGGGAGGGAGGGAGGGAGGGAAGGAGATATGGGAGGAAGAGGAGGAGGGAGAGGAAGATTTAGGGAGAAAAATGACTGGGGCCTGAACACTAGTCTCCCTTATGCAAGGTGGCTGACATCGAGAGCGGGAGACTCAGTGCAAGATTACATAACTGCTCCAGAGGAACACAACCCCAGACGAGAGGGGGGGAAAGGTGTGTGTGTGGGGGGGGGGAGTGTGAGTGTGTTTATGGAGGGTAATCCCTCAGTGACCGTATGTGCCTTTCCCTTGCTCTATCTCTTTTACTCACTAGCACACACACACACACACGCACGCACGCACGCACGCACACGCACACACGCACACACACACACACACACAAGCACACACACACACACACACACACACACACACACACACACACACACACAAGCACAGACACAAGCACAGACACAAGCACAATCAAACACAAGACACACAAAACAAGATTCAGTGATGCATAAAGGTCAGAGCCATGAATTGTTGATTTTCTCTCAACAATCTCTCAGTAGATTTAAATGCTTGTGTTGGAGTGTCCTCTTGATTGAATTGCTATTCTCCAGCATGCGTGGAGCTCCATTTATCTGTGGCTAGGGAAAATGAACTGACTTATATTGGTTTATAATTGAATGCAGCATTGAATTCCTCTGACATGTGTAGAAAGAGCTCAAAGGAAGCCAAATGTTCTAAAAAGCCCCGGTTGATTACCACAAGGTTACATTCTTTCATGTGCTCTCTTGATTTGAATGGATCTCTGGCCAAAAGGTGACTCGGACATCACTTCCTAGATGGAGATTTAAGAACGTATTAATATCCAAACTTCCCTCTGAGTCCAGGCGAAAACAGGATTACGACGAACTAGCGAGGACAGTAACTGTGAGGAAAACAAATGGCAAAAGACACCCCCAGCCACACCCCCCCACCCACCCTCACCCCCCAACATAATATTTCATCCTGCATGCCCGAGAGGTGATTTACTGTGTGGTCCGTCCTTCGGTTGGAGAAATCCTCCTCTGAAAAGGACTTAATCCTCAGCTGGGCTCTGTTCTTTGGCGTACTTGCACAAAAGCCCCAAGGGTGTGGGGCGTTAGCGACAGTCGCCCTGTGTGTGCTCAATCATCCCCTCTGTTGGCTCCTGAGGGGAGGTGGCGTAAATAAAGGACTGAACTGAACACTGGAGGTGAAGACAGCAGAATGGAGCTGGAAACAGGTAGTACAGAATTCACAAACCACACATACAGTACACACACACAGTCTCAAACATGGTCTCACACACACACACACACACACACACACACACACACACACACACACACACTACACTGAAACAAGACACATTTCATTGTGTCTACATCCCTGCAGTCAAACAAATTAATGTGTGTGTGTGTGTGTGTGTGTGTGTGTGTGTGTGGTGTGTGTGTGCGTGTGTCAGTGTGTGTGTGAGAGTGTTTAGAGTAGGCTTCTGCCTTGCTGAGACACAGAAGGTCCATTCTATTCCTGCTCTCCATACGGTCGTGTCTTGTGCCTGATACCATCCAAATGGACCACTGAGAGGTGAGCAGAACTTCTTTCACAGACACAGAAGGCAGAACAGGGACGCACACACAGACACACACACACACCAGCCTGACTCCCTCACACTGAGGATGTCTGTGCTCTACCCCGTCACCGTGTTTCAAATTCGGTGTGCTCCGGGCGAGCGAACTCGTAAAGTGACCTTTGGTGACCTTTGAGACGAGATAACGGCAGATCAATGGTGTGATCGTGTCCACATGAATTACTGCCGAGAGACACACACAAACACACACACACACACGCTCCTTATCAATCTCTGACGAGCTTACCCACTACCTCTGTCCCCAGCGGGGAGTGATGGAGGGGTGTCTGGTAATAGAGTTACACAGGGTTATCTCTGCCTCGAGTAGAGTAGAGGACTGCCAGAACTCATGGCTCTCCAGTTGGGAGAACTTAAGGGGCTACTGAAACTCTTGCAGGCAGAAAATCGCTGCTTGTTTTTATTCAGATTCTGTGAAGAGATAAACATTTTCAACACACGATTTAAATCCTTCAAGTGCTTGCCTGTGTGTGTAAACACGGGCAACGAGGCGAAAACAAAATCAACAGAGAGAAATTGCTGAGTAAACCATTTTCAATGAAAAGGAGGGGGGATTTCCTGGGGGGGGGGTTGCAGCACAGAGGCAACGCTGCTGTCCCATACCACACGAGGACCCAGGTTCGAGTCCAGCCTAAAGTCGTTTCTCAACCCACTCCCACTCTTTCTCTCGACTCATTTCCTGTCGAAACCCAAAATTAAATCTTAAAAAAAAAGAAAGCTCCTGCCTAACAGCCCCTTCAGAAACACTCTCTGACATCAGGTTTGGACCAACACTAGCCCAAGTAATTATTCAAACTGGCTATACTGCTGCAGCTTTTTCCGCTTGGTATCATGCAAACCTCCTGCTCTTCCTTTACCACTGACATCAATTGACCACTGTGCTCAATGCAAAATATCTCCATTGACTATGACACATGTGCATCTGATTACTGGTATCCATGAAACCCAGGGTGTGGAGAGGGTTGTCTCATCAAGGCTTCAGTAGACTCTCCACCTCAACCAATTTTAGAACCAGTCAGTAAAAGACCAATTTTTTTTCTTCCTCTCCTGCTGAACTTCTGGAAGGCAGAGGAACCGGATGCGCGTTTCCATGGATACCAGATTCTGGGTTATTTTTTCAGTAGCATTTTTGATTTATTTTTGTTGGGAGCCTCGTTCGGTGCGATTCTTGTTTTGTCTCCGTGACAATGCCATCCCGAGACGAAGGACGGCGACATCCTCATCAAATCTGAATACATGCATGCGAATGAGCGACATGAAAAAGGTGCGCTCACAACGCCTCCACTCCAGCAGTCTGCTGAAGAGCTACATTTGGACAGGAGGGTACACAGTTGATTTAAAAGGCAGATTAGCCCACATCCCATACTAATTGCTGTCTGAGAGATAAGAAAAACTGGAGATGGAGGCCTTGCTGGACATACACACACACACACCAGCATTAAACTCCCTGCTGTTTCTGAGTCACTGGGTCCAGCCTCCCTGGTCCTGCCAAGGTGTCACAGGGAGCTCAGCTCAGCACTAATAATCATCAGCAGAAGCACTCAAGCTCTCTCACAGAGCACAGAGGACATCCTTATACAATACACATTTACAAGTTGAGAGACCTAGTAAAGACGTTTCCTTTTTTTGTTTTGCTTGTGCAATCTAATAGGTGTGAATGAGCATGTTGTGGGTGATCTACGAGATAAACCTAGAATTAGAATACAAAGCTAGAATCTCTAGATGAAATCCATTACAAACAGCAGGAGGGCAGGAGGAGCCTGCAAATAAGGCCTTTGCCAGCAGCCGTGCTTCTACAGTGCACAGGTGTGTGTGGAAGGAGACAACACACACTCGAGACGGGAATGAACTTTGACCCAGCAGCCAAAACATGTAGCCGACATCCTCGAGCTACAGCTAAATGTGTAATTTAGGGATTGTCATGAATGACAAAATGTTTCACTTGTGATGAGGGAATCGATTTCTTTGAAAGTTGAAATGGTGGGTAATGTGATAGAAATAGCTGATGCAATCAGGGAAGGTTGTGAAACAGCCTACTGTTCCAAAAGTGTGTTGGGTATTAAATGCAAATAGGCGAGGATGTTAAAGTGAAACATATGAAAATGTTACATATTCTTTCTCTTTCTTTCCCACACATGATAATGTTTGTGTTCCCCTGCTATTACACGCACTGAGGTTCACACAGAGATATTCATCTGAGGGCAAACAGAACTGTTGAGATGCAAAACCTACATTCTGGCAAAATTCAGACAAGGACTTCACAGTCACACACACACACACACACAACCCCGGAGCAGGGACAGCCCTGCCTTTTGACTTCCCGGAGAGCAGGGTAAACACACAAGCCGCGTGGAGTGGCACAAAACTAATCTGCTGCTTATTTTTTTCCAATTAGAGCAACGTGCCCTGCGTCAGCAGCCAGGGGGCCCAGGCCAGCAGTGTGGGGGCAGCCAGGGGTGCACCTTCTCCCAAGGGGCCCAGAGGAGATCCGGGGGGGGGGGGGCATCAAACGCCACAAAGTAGGGACTGTTCCGAGCCACATAGCGAACATAGTGTAGTTCTGGCTTTCAACAAGTGTGTGTGTGTTTATATTTGTGTATGTTCGAAGGAGAGAGAGAGAGATGTAAGAGAGAATGTGAGTGTGTGCCACTGCGAGTGTGTGTGTGTGTGTGTGTGTGTGTGTCGGGTAGTATGACAGGAGAGAGGAAGAGCAAGGAGTAGGACCAAGACTGAAGAAATCTGCTGCGCTCTACTGCCAACAGGATAGACAGCAGTGTGTTCACCCCCTTCCCCCTTTCTCCCGACAGCCAGCAGACACAAGCACCCCTCAGCACCCCCACCCTGCCCCCTCCGGAGCGCCCCTCTGCCCGTGTCCCCTCTCTCCCGGGCCGGCCAGGAGGAACCACTGGGCCCCTGGACCACAGGCTCTCTGGAGCAGCAGCTGCGAATCATCCGTCCGCTGTCACCCGCCCTCCGAGCCACACAAACACTGTCCTATTGATTTAGCATTCGCAGAAGACCGCCAGCACACCCCACCTTCCTGGAGGAAACACAGGTTGAACTGTGCTGCCTTGCCGCTTGCTCTGATTGGGCGCGTGATCGCCTTGACTCTGATGAATGCTGTCTTTAGATGAGACTCTGGTGTTTGAGAGAGAGAGAGAGTGAGAGTGTGTGTGTGTGTGTGTGTGTGTGTTTATATGTGTGTATGTTCGAAGGAGAGAAGAGAGATGTAAGTGCGCACGCGCGTGCGTGCGTATGTGAGGGAGTGAGTGTATTTGCTGATGTTAATTTTGGACACAGAACAGGTACTAATGTCACACAGCAGCTTTTAGCTGTGCTATAGTTGGCATCAGCTGTGGCATTATAAACCTATATATTATGAAGCCCGTCTTTACTCAGGTGAAGAGGGACCACTACTGACACGCTTCTTGCCATTGAGATGCAATACTTCAAGCACTATCAGCCATAGTAGTTACATTGGTTCTATTAGAATAAAATATCCTTGGTAGTTCAAGTGGCAGAATGGAATGGTATTAACACTAGTAGCACTATAATCAGCCATATTCAAGACCTGCGAGATTGTAGCAGTTCATGTGAGTGCAGGAATGAATGTGTCCCGTTCCTCGTCTCCTGTAACTTCACCCAGGCTCTTGATTTCGGCGGAGCTGTGTCTGAACCTGGGACGTGTATCTAGAATGAATGAATAACAGTGCGGTTCTGAACCTGAGACGTGTATCTAGAATGAATGAATAACAGTGCGGTTCTGAACCTGAGACGTGTATCTAGAATGAATGAATAACAGTGCGGTTCTGAACCTGAGACGTGTATCTAGAATGAATGAATAACAGTGCGGTTCTGAACCTGAGCCGTGTATCTAGAATGAATGAATAACAGTGTGGTTCTGAACCTGAGACTCGTATCTAGAATGAATGAATAACAGTGCGGTTCTGAAACTGAGACGTGTATCTGTAGTGAATGAGAGTGCGGTTCTGAACCTGAGACGTGTATCTAGAATGAATGAATAACAGTGCGGTTCTGAACCTAAGACGTGTATCTAGAATGAATGAATAACAGTGTGGTTCTGAACCTGAGACTCGTATCTAGAATGAATGAATAACAGTGCGGTTCTGAACCTGAGACGTGTATCTAGAATGAATGAATAACAGTGCGGTTCTGAAACTGAGACGTGTATCTAGAATGAATGAGAGTGCGGTTCTGAACCTGAGACGTGTATCTAGAATGAATGAGAGTGCGGTTCTGAACCTGAGACGTGTATCTAGAATGAATGAATAACAGTGTGGTTCTGAAACTGAGACGTGTATCTAGAATGAATGAATAACAGTGTGGTTCTGAACCTGAGACGTGTATCTGTAGTGAATGAGAGTGCGGTTCTGAACCTGAGACGTGTATCTAGAATGAATGAATAACAGTGCGGTTCTGAACCTGAGACGTGTATCTAGAATGAATGAATAACAGTGTGGTTCTGAACCTGAGACTCGTATCTAGAATGAATGAATAACAGTGCGGTTCTGAAACTGAGACGTGTATCTGTAGTGAATGAGAGTGCGGTTCTGAACCTGAGACGTGTATCTAGAATGAATGAATAACAGTGCGGTTCTGAACCTGAGACGTGTATCTAGAATGAATGAATAACAGTGCGGTTCTGAACCTGAGACGTGTATCTAGAATGAATGAATAACAGTGTGGTTCTGAACCTGAGACTCGTATCTAGAATGAATGAATAACAGTGCGGTTCTGAAACTGAGACGTGTATCTAGAATGAATGAATAACAGTGTGGTTCTGAAACTGAGACGTGTATCTAGAATGAATGAATAACAGTGTGGTTCTGAACCTGAGACGTGTATCTGTAGTGAATGAGAGTGCGGTTCTGAACCTGAGACGTGTATCTAGAATGAATGAATAACAGTTGCGGTTCTGAACCTGAGACGTGTATCTAGAATGAATGAATAACAGTGCGGTTCTGAACCTGAGACGTGTATCTAGAATGAATGAATAACAGTGTGGTTCTGAACCTGAGACTCGTATCTAGAATGAATGAATAACAGTGCGGTTCTGAAACTGAGACGTGTATCTGTAGTGAATGAGAGTGCTGTTCTGAACCTGAGACGTGTATCTGTAGTGAATGAGAGTGCGGTTCTGAACCTGAGACGTGTGTCTAGAATGAATGAATAACAGTGTGGTTCTGAACCTGAGACTCGTATCTAGAATGAATGAATAACAGTGCGGTTCTGAACCTGAGACGTGTATCTAGAATGAATGAATAACAGTGCGGTTCTGAAACTGGGACGTGTATCTAGAATGAATGAATAACAGTGCGGTTCTGAAACTGAGACGTGTATCTAGACTGAATGAATAACAGTGCGGTTCTGAACCTGAGACGTGTATCTAGAATGAATGAATAACAGTGTGGTTCTGAAACTGAGACGTGTATCTAGAATGAATGAATAACAGTGCGGTTCTGAACCTGAGACGTGTATCTGTAGTGAATGAAAGTGCGGTTCTGAACCTGAGACGTGTATCTGTAGTGAATGAGAGTGCGGTTCTGAACCTGAGACGTGTATCTAGAGTGAATGAGAGTGTGGTTCCTGAGAGGGAGAAGCCGAGGTGTGGAGCGTTTGCTCCGCCTGACGAAGGCTGCCCGCTCTCACCTCAGCACAGTGCGAACACGCTCACACGCTCACAGCCAAACACCAGCACTCACACACACAGCATGAGGGAGCAGCACTGAAGAAACAATTACAGTCACTGATGATTCAAACTTCACAGTCCATAAGCAGCACTGTCAAAAAAAAGCGTTATGACAATCCAGTTAAATTACCCTGAAGTGCATTTATGGATGCTTATGAATGTAAATCGTATTAATGTGTGATGCTAATGGACTGTTGAAACAGGGGCTGATTGGCTGGCCAACTCGAGCTTGACTGGTTGATTAACTAGCAGCTGACTCACGGAGGACTGAATGACAGCCTGTCTTTGTGCTGGTATTTACCCAAGTAGAGAGCCGCAACAGATCATAAGCAGCACTATATATTAGGGGCGACAGTGGTACAGTGGTAGAGAAGTCGTTTAATAATCAGAAGGTTGCTAGTTCGATTCCCTGTCGAAGTGTCCTTGAGCAAGACACTGAACCCCTAATTGCTCCTGATGTGCAGTGTGCCATCAGTGTAAATGTAAAATGTGTATACATTGTAAGTCGCACATATGTAAGTTGCTTTTGATAAAAGCGTCTGCTAAATGACTAAATAATAATAAATAAATAAATAAATAAAATAAATAATAATAATAATAATAAGATCAGTCCCAAAATCATCTGCCATCAGAGTATAGAACCTCTTCTGTAGTTAAAGGTGACCTGTTTATGTGTGTGCGCTTGTGTGTTTGTAAGTGTGTGTGTATGCACATATGTATATATATATATTAGTGCTGTCAGATTAACGCGTTATTAACGGCGTTAACGCAAACCCATTTTAACGCCGTTCATTTTTTTATCGCGAGATTAACGTGAATCTTTTTTTTTTTTTAAGATTAACGTTCTTTTTGGCCTCGCAAACTGTGTGGTAGGCTAACGTTACAGTTTGAGTGAATGGTGAGCGCAATACGGCGAAATGGATGATAAAAAGCTTCTAAATGGGCAAAAGAAACGAGCTTCACTGTTGTCTGAAAATGTCAACAGGCAGCTGGCTGAAAGCAAAGAAGTACCGGTAGTAGGCTTACCTTTTATTGGTAACATAACTGTTACGGTTCATTGTTTCTGAAATAAGAGGCCTGACTGCTATGTTCCCAGCAAACTTGAAAAAAAGAAAATATTAAGCCATGGTTTAACTGCACTATAGGCTGTCCTTGTTCACCTGAAATGTGCACTTTATAATTTTATTTTGTACCGCCCTGTTTGGCAATGTTGGTTTTCAATAAAATAAAACATTTGCATAAAGCAAGCCAATCGACTTTTCCATGTTGATAAGGGCATTAAAATAAAAACAAAATGATGGAAAAAAATAAATAAACGAAGGGACATTTAGAATAGATAAAAATTTGCGATTAATCACGATTCATTTTGAGTTAACTATGACATAAATGCGATTAATCGCGATTAAATATTTTAATCGTTTGACAGCACTAATATATATATATATATATATATATATGTATATATGACTATGTGGTACGTGTAAAGACTTACTGTATCATATATTATAAGTGCGTGTGTGTTTGTGTCTGTGGTGTAAATGAGTGAATTACGACTGTAGATGGAGTGAACGTGCCTTTCTTGTCACACAGGCTCAAAGACAGGGCAGTAGTGAGTGAACGTACCTAAACAGCCTCTGTGGCTGGAGCATGACAGAAACGGACTGAGGCTCGACCCGAACTCACCCACATACACTCTCCACTGTTATATTTATGCAAATATTGACTTTTCTGTACAGACCAGCAAAAACAGAGGCCTTGGAATGTGTGTGTGTCTCTCTCGATGTGTGTGTGTGTGTGTGTGTGTGTGTGTGTAGAAGACTCCACAGATAAAACAGGCGGCAGTACACAAAAATATGCTCAGGTAAACAGAAATGTGACCACATACAAACAAAACAGAAATGTGAGACACAGCCCATGCAATGCACATGTATGCAGACACACACATACACAATTACACACACCAAAAAAAGTTTATAAATACAAACCCACAGCGATACGGCGATAAACAAACCAGATACCCACCTGATTTGTGACTAAGTAAACACACACAAACACACACACACACACACACACACACACACACACACAAACACAAAACACACACACTTGAGCGAGGTAACCTAACACAGGGAACACACCATCCTACGACCACCTGCGCGTCTCCTACAGGCCGCTGGCCAGACGGAGAAGATAAAGCGGCGGTAAGGAACACCGACAGCAGCACAGCCTGCACTGATAAACGCTAGCTAGCCTGCTGACTGTTGAACGCTAGCTAGCCTGCTGACTGATGTGTGTCAGCCACAGATTAAGTGCCATGCCGTGAGAACTATTGTCATATTCTCACTGGGTTTCGTGTGTGGCAAGTGTGTTGATTCCCTCATTTACATGACTATGTACCATGAAATAATGGAGGATGTTATGAAAACAAACTACCTACAAAACCATACCTTGAAAATAATCAAAGCCTCCATATTGCTGCTTAAAATAAGCACGACATTGAGCATTAAGGATGGCGTGGTGCTAAAAAAGAAAGGCTGTCCTACTGTGACCTCACCTGCCTATCCCTCGGCACATGGGCTCGCTGGGACAGTGGTGTGTCACACGGATGAGAAATCTCAACCCGGCTCCGCAGTTCACAGACGGAGGTGTCTGGAGTCGCTTCCGCCTTTTATGTCCAGTCAAGACCGTCCAACAGAGTGGCAGGAAACTAATCTCACAAGGAGCTGAGAAGACAACACAGTTCACAGCTTGTGCTGGGAGAAAGAGTGACAGAGAAACATAGAGAGAGAAAGGAAGACAGAGAGAGAGGGGAGAGAGACATATAGAGAGAGAGAGAAAGAAAGAGAGAGAGGGGAGAGAGACATATACAGAGAGAGAACCTAACCAACGTGTATATGTGAATCTGCATGTTTGTGTGAGTATGTGTGTGTGTGTGTGTGTGTCTGTGCGTGTGTGTGTGTATTCGTGTGTGTGTGTGTGTGTGTGCTTGTTTCAGAGAAAGCAAATGGAAGATTGTACTACAATACAGAGAGAGAAGAGTGGAGAGGAGATTCCATCCATCTGAAACACACCCAATGCTCCTGGCACAGAGTAACACAAGTACAAACACATACACACACACTACACACACACACACTCACACACAATACATGAAGTGACTTGACACCCACATGTGATGGTGAATGGGCAGCATGCAGATCATATCTTTTCTGGTCTCTCCAGATGGATTTCCAATCATGTGAGAAAGCCCTCCACAATGGCACTGTAAAACCAACAGACACTAGGTTACTAACACTCACTCTCTCACACACACACACACACGCACACACACACACGCACACGCACACGCACACGCACACGCACACGCACACACACACACACGCACACACGCGCACACACGCACATTACACCCTCAACCTGAGCGCAGCGATGCACCCAAACACCTTGCAGCCTGGAGCAAACGTTCATGGCACCAATGGGGCCACCTCAGCGAGCACAAAGAGGATTTCCTTTGGGAC
>NC_045162.1:15189623-15192123 GCF_900700415.2 Clupea harengus | reverse complement strand
GGAACCAGTGACGAAGGGTTCTGAGGAAATCTGGAAATCTGTTTTGTAACAAAGACCTGCTGAAGAGCCTCTGAGGGCTGTCAACCAGAACTTTGAAGGGTTCCATAGGGTTCAAACAGAACTTTGAAGGGTTCCATAAGGACAGCTTGACCAAGGTCCCAAAGTCAGTGGAACAAAAAAAAATGGTTTATCCATTAGTCAGGACCTCAGGCCTTGATCACTGGTGACAGTCCTACCCAATGATGTCTGTCTTCCATTGACATTTAGATTGATGATGTTTAGTATACAGGCAACTAGAGCATAGTAATTGATCATGGGGAGCAACCCAACTATTAAATGTCATAAAAAACATCATCAACCCTGTGCATAAGTCTGTGGCTTGCATCAACACTTACTGTATGCTACGCTTCCACCGGTCCTCTGTCACCTATCGACATTATGTGGGCAATCAGGAGTGCGAGCACGACTGTGACTGCTGCTCATTCGTGAGCATCAAGGAGAGAGTATTGCACAAGTCTGGCGGCAGGCAGAGTAAACAGTGAGAAGCCGATTGGGTTCAAGATCAAGTTTTATTATTACATAAATCCACCTGGCTCTGCAGCCAGCCGCTGTGAGTAGGACGCGGAGATAGGAGAGTGTCTGCCGTTGGGGTGGGGAGGGGGGGAGAGGGGGCTCCCCCTGCTCTGCAGGACTACCCAGCATTCACCTTGGCCTCCTGCCAAAACCTGTGTCAGACGAGACTGCACACACAGCTCTTTCTCTCGCTTTCTTCTTCAAACACACACACATGCACACACAAATGTATATTCAAAACACACACTCACACACGGTCTAACCATATTTGACCAATATTATAAAAAGGCCGTGGGTCAGCACATAAATAGGAATAATGAAAGTACCACTGATACGCCACACATTGCACTACAGATCTCCTAACTGTCCAAGCCAACAGGCACGTAGCAACCAGCTGAGCAAACACCGTTTGGCTACATGATAATGAAACCATTAAATAGGTCAATGCAAACACCAGCTTCAAACAGCTCCTTTCAAAGAAATTCTGAATTCCACTGGTAGCATTAAAGTTCTCTCCTCATTGGTTCTTGGTGCATTAGATAGGGAGGTACACGGCCCTAACCCACTGCAGGAACTCGTGGAAGTACTTGTGGGCTCTTGTGCGGGTAGCGGACGTTATGGCTCTCATGATGCACAGAAAGTCAAAGTGTTTAAAAAGCAGGACTCTCAGCACATGTGAATTAAAGTGCACCAGCTCCTTTGAAAACTCCTGCAGCTGAAGAGAGGGGAGGCTTTTAACACTACTGTGTGACCTTCATGACAAAAACCCACATAAAATTCCTTCCGCTTGTATTCAGTGTGTGTGTGTTTATGTTTGTGTGTGTGTGTGTATGTATGTATGTATGTGTGTGTGTGGGGGGGGGGGGTCCTTTAGTTTCCTGTTGGTCAAAGTTCAGGAATGCCCACCTCCTGTACACACACACACACACCATTTTGGATTTTGGAGCCTACAGATCCAGGTGTGCAGTAGTGCATGGGGGAGTGCAGTGGGTGTGTGTGTGTGTGTGTGTGTGTGTGTGTGTGTGTGTGTGTGTGTGTGTGTGTGTTTCTCTGTGTGTGTGCGCATATGTTTGTGTGTGTGTTGGGGGGGGGGGGGTCAGAAACAGAGACACGAGGTAAGACAGACAGAGGAAAGAGGTGCGAGAGAGGCAGAGTCAGCATGAGTCACTGTGTGTGTGTGTTTATGTGTGTGTGTGTGTCTGTGTGTGTGTGTGGGTGTGTGTGGGTGTGTGTGGGTGTGTGTGTGTGTGGGGGGGGGATGTGTGTGTGTGTGTGTGTGTGTGTGTGTGTGTGTGTGTGTGTGTGGGTGGGGGATGGTGCCTATGTCTGCCAGCGGCTCTTGCTCCTGCTCCTGTCCTTGTGACTGACCATAGGGATTACACTGCCTGTGTGTGCACAATCATGACTATCACCCTGCATGTGTGTGTGTGTGTGTGTGTGTGTGTTTGTGCGTGTTTGTGTGTGTGTATTCACCCTCAGTGGACAATACACAGGAGGGCAAAACAAGGGCAGTAGCCACTAACCATGCACAAAATAGAAACAAAACAAGCGTTAACTATATTTACAGACATGCAAGCTGTTTGGTAACTGTAAGTACTGGTCATATGTTTTAGTGAATGGACAGACACACACACACACACACACACACACACACACACACACACACACACACACACGCAAGACATAAATGCAACCAGGCCCATCTTTCACCAACACACACATGCACAGCACAGCTTGCCGCTGGTGTTAAAAAGAATGCATGTGTCAGCAGTGAAACAGCAGCCAAGGTCTGCGAAAGGATAACAGGATGAATGGGCCTGCAGCACCCTTCTGCATCACCTTTGAAGCCCATCCCTCACAGTCACAAATCAAAGGCCGCGAGCGCCGCCGTCTCCTCCACCCCCAGGGGCCTCTGGCCTATAAATAC
>NC_045162.1:15117123-15184623 GCF_900700415.2 Clupea harengus | reverse complement strand
TACCAGCCTAAAATAGTGGTAAACTAAGCATACTGACCCTTAGTAAGGGATGACCCTACACCCGAATTCGCTCCAGCTTCAACAAAAGTTACTCATCTTATACCTTATAGTTATTCTATTTCAGGCATTGAATAAAGGCATACATGGGAAAGCATAGGCCTGCCTCACTCGTGGCCAACAGGCCTGACTGCAGGTTTGAAGGATCTTGGGGAAACCTGATGACCTTTATGATTTAAAACATTTCTGTGCTGGTTTCCAACCACATAAAACCTAAATGGAACACGCAGTGCAATTTCTCCAAAGGCGCCGATGCCAGCAAGACCACAGGTGGTCATCAGATAGCCCAGTCTCTCCCTCTCCCCCTCTCCCCCCTCTCCCCCCTCTCTCTTTCTCTCTCTCTCTCTCTCTCTCTCTCTCTCACACACTATCCATTTCCTTCTACCTCTCAGGGCCCATCCACATGACAATGGTGAAAAATATTTTTGTGTGAAAATGGAAACGTTTTATTGCGTTTTTTTGTCGTTCACTCACAACAGTGGTTTTTTGGGGCCTGAAAATGCAAACTTTTAAAAACAGGTTTCCAGTGTTATTGTGTAGACAGGCGAAAACAGAAACTTTTGAAAACGATGATGATGACGGCCCAACTTTATCAATCATGTTTTATTCTCTGTGAAGCTTCAGTCTGAGCTCCAAAACCTTCACCACGTCCTCAGTGGCAATGAATACAAAAATGAATATAACATCAGTGGCCAAAGCCTTTTCTGAGTTTTTTGGTAAAATGTGACACTAAATGCTAACAACTTTAAGCAGGCTAAGTTCACTTCACTCTGGAATTTCTGTTCGCCCCAATCACATTTAGCTGATGTTGACAATAGGGCTGCAGCAGTATGAAAATGTTTTTACCATGGTATTTGAGGAATCTCTCTTTGCAGTTTGCGGTAATACTGCAACCAAACCCCCCTGTGTTTAATTATTCATTCCTTTGACGTTATTTGTGCCTTAATATGTTGAAACTGTTGACCTGGAAGAGTTTAAAGAGTTAAAAAATAAACATAATTAAAATGGCTACTGTTTGTTAATATTGCCATGATGTGCAGTCATGAGGGTTCCTTGCAATCACTAGGGAAATAGCCATTGAAATGTACATATTACATAGTCATATTCACATTTATTTTAATGCAAAATACATATATTCAATTTCTTTTAATTTTACATTTCCCAACATATTAATGGCATTCTAAAGAGTATAAAGGTAGCATTTTTTTAAGTAGCCAGTGTCAACCACTAGACTCTGCAACCACTTCTCCTCAGTGTCAATCCTCTCGATTGATTTGATTGGTCAGTTGACCAGAAGGATACAATGACATGATGCACTTGCTAAATGTTATGTGTATGCTCAGTGCAGAGGGCTGGGCATTTTATAATGTGTACTGTGGACATGATCC
Organism: Clupea harengus; assembly: GCF_900700415.2. NCBI lineage: Eukaryota > Metazoa > Chordata > Actinopteri > Clupeiformes > Clupeidae > Clupea > Clupea harengus. The sequence continues at coordinate 15,183,178 of NC_045162.1, read as the reverse complement.
TTCACAACACTGAAAAGAGAAGGTTTTCCAAAAAATATCCGTGTAGACAAGGCCACAGAACAAGCCAAAGGCTACATAAGGATGGCAGCACTCTCAGGAAAAGGGGGAAAAAATCTGTTATAATGGTAATGGCTTAACACCTCAGTGCACCTCCACACCACAGTACACCTGGTTACTGTTGCAGCCCTAGTCGACAAATAAATGATTTATAGGATTTATCTCGTCACGTATTGCCATTGCTTTGATAAAAATCTTGTTTAGATGTAGGCAATAACTTGCAGCATAGGTTATGCAAGAAGTGTGAATTTTAAAACAACCTAGCAACAGCGTTTTCACTAGTTTTTGTGAATCCGTGTAGATGAGGATAAGTTAAGGAAAATTAGGAAAAACATATTTTTCAAAACATTCTGTTGTCATGTGGACGGCTCCTCACTCTCCCTTAAACTCTTGCTCGCTTTCTCTTTCGTTCACTCTCTCCCCCTCTCTCTCAGCCTCTCTCTCAGCCTCTCGCTATCTCAGCCTCTCTTTCCCCCTCTCTGGTCATACCTGTTATGTTATGTTTTTCTCTCCCCCCCCCCCCTCCCACCAGGAGCTCAGGAGAGCACAAACCCCTAAAGTGCTCCGTCGGGATCAGTGTTGCCATAGGTTAAGCAGAAACATCAATCAGGGGAAGGCTATAAATGTCACCTTCTGTGGGAGGTACTCGCATCAGGTCCATTTCCACAGATAAATCACCCCACCACACACACACACACACGCATGCTCCCGTCCCAGGACACACACACATACACACACACATGCTCCGCACACACACACAGAGACAAACAAAGGCAGATTTAATTTGTGAGAGTGAGGTGACAGTGATGATAGGCCAATTTGGACTGAAATTGAATTTATGTGGCGGATTATGATTATGGACGCAATGCCAACAGTGGAGAGAGGTATGACCACGGGAGATACTAACTAGTGAGTTCTAAGGTGTGTGTGTGTGTGTTTGTTCAGGGGGGGGTAAATGTGTAATAAACAGTGCAATTAAAGGGCTACTGCTGTACTCAACATTTGAATGTAATTCCTGGAGCTACCACTCCTCACACTAGCCCAGGTTGGCAACCAGGTTTACTCTGGTCATCTTTCATTGGGTAAAGGGACCCTGCTGTCATTGCTGTCACTAAACCCTCACCTTTGAAGTGCTGAACTCCAATCTACCAATCTGTGTGTTATGGGAGAAAGTCAGTAAGATGTCCAGGTCTTTGTAGGAACACACTTTTTTTTTCCCCTTGCTTGTAATGAGACGGTAAGCGTTGGATGTGTACAAATTATGTTTAGAACTCTGAAAGTGAGTACAGTATGTGTTCTATGTAACAGCTCATACATCCAAGACCAGTTTATAAGTTTAAGGGGAGCTTTTAGAGACAGTTTAGACTTCATACGGTACAAATGATCTGACTGAAAGTAAAGCTGAAACTTAAATGACGCTTAACTTTTATGTGTTTGAGCTGAAAGAGGGCCCATAAGATCACAAGGTAAACTTTTGACTGCATTCTGCTGCCAAGCCCACAATTTAAGATGGGGTGACAAGCCAGCAGTTGCATAAAGAACTTGGACTGCAGTGAGATGTATCTAACGTAAATATTTGTGTGAGTAAGTTGTGTGACAAACTGTTGAGTCAAGTCTGAAACGCAGACTATGAGACTTTTGTTACCATCCCTGGTCAAGTCTAGAATAACTGTATTGACTTCAGAGGAATACATTTAGAAAAACCACAAAGAAGAGTGTCTGTGCTAAAATAACCCGGTGCCAGCCCTAGCCCAGAGGATCACATTTTTTACAGCATCATAGGCTACAAAAGATCACTATAGTTCAGAAATAATGATACATTGAAAACGGTAGATTTAAGCGACCAATAAACATGCACTAAGCCTACTCCAGAGGCAGTACCAGGCTACTACTTTTGAACGTCTAGATAATGTCATGTGAATCATTGCTTTGGTCTTACTTCTGTATGCTGCCAGTTTATGAACAATCCACCTGATGCCTACCTGGCTTCACAATTAGAACTGCTGTCAGTTTAAGTTCCGACAATAGGAAGTATTGGGAGGCTGCGCACCCTGCCCTCTCTCAACTCTGACACGCACCAGACACTGTTATAGGCCTACATGCAGACACTCGATGAGAACTTCTCAACCAGTGTATTTTCATGAAACTTTCATGAAAAAAATAAAAGTGTTTTTTGAGCTGTCAACTAAATTATATGACTGTACTGTGATGATGACATGTTAACTGTGTTATTGACAAAAGGACAATTTTTATGAGAATCTGTATTTTATTGGTTGAAACAGGCTCAAACTGCCATCTACAGGTTTAAATCCACCCTGTACCTGACAAGGCCTATGTCGATGTAGAGTCCACCGGTTAGTACATATCTACGTCATGAAATGTATATGTTACCGCCCTCTAATCATTTTAATTTGCTGATCGAAACTAATCAGTCACAGGAGTTTATGCTTCCCCCCTCAGCCCCCGTACCCACTTTTTTGCATTAGGGTCATTAGGCTCAGAGCTGGAGGTGAACTTGAACTTTAAGTTGTATTTGAGCTTCAAATTGTATTTCTGAATCTGAAAAAATGTGTGACCTCATTAGTTGGTTACGGCGACAGGTAGGGCTATCTGAAGGTGGTTGGAACATGATATATGATGATACATATATGATGATACGAAACGCTCTGAAAAGACTCTCTCTCTGTATCTCTGAGAGTGTGTGTTAGTTACAGAAGAGTACCCTACCAAGGTAAAGGCTTATCTATGGACTAAAGACTATAGGATCGCATCACCGCTCACTGTCAGTCATGAAAGGCTACTTCTCAAAAGTGGCAACAAGGAATAAGTGGATGGCAAGTTGTCAGATTTGTCGGTGAATTTCACTATGGGTAACCTATATGATCGCAATACAACCAGTAAAATCAATAAGATTATTCAATCTTTTCATACACCGCAACAATGAATCATGTTTGGATCTAGATTTAAAAAGGCAGATGCAATAGAAAGCCTGATTTTTGTATTTATTATTTCTCTCTATGCTCTGTGACGGACGCATGGGCTTTTCTCCCCCGACCGTATCAGCTCTCCTTCATAACAGAAACGTGGCTTTATCCGCATTTTCTCGCTAGTTCACTGACACTTTCCATAAAAAATATCGTAAATAAAATTGACAAATAGTAATAGGGAATCAGACATTCTTTCGCTTGACTAGGTGACCGTAACAAGATTTAAATTGGAAACGGCTTGCATACGGGACAGCCGAGCTAGTCTACTGCAAAATCTAAACGAGCGAAACTGAAGAGATGAAAAGTCTGTCTGCCCCACCTGCATCATGCATAACATGTAACCAGAGTAATCGTGTATAATATCGACAAATGTCCTCTGTGTTAACATTTTACATCTTAGCAATGATGAACAGATTCAGAGAGATATGGAGTAAATGTACGCGTTTCCAGGAAGTAAAATGTCTTTTAACAAAACATCCTATTTATACAGTCTGAATGAAGTAGGCTACTCTTCCGGTTATGGCTATGCCATTGCAAACTGTAATGATCAGCAAACTCAAGGCCATCCTGTGAGCCGATAATGGTGTTGAAAGGAACTTCAACATATTTTCCAGCCTTACTCGCCGAAGAGCAGCACTCCATATTCACTCCCCACGTCTGCCTGCCAAATGACTCAAGCGGATTTGACTGACGTTCTCCCCTTACACTATCTTTGCGCACGACAAAAAGGAAATAGGCTCGTTAGTGACAGTGACACAACTTCACCACCTTGCAAGTAGTAGGCAGAGCTTTACCTGACAGTGATGAGGGAGCTGCAATTCCGCCTAGTCCGTAGAGCGAGCACCAACAGCAATCGGCATGTCTCCGTGCACGCGATGTATGCGTGTGGGGTGTCCGTTCCTCTGTTGCACTACCCGAGAGTGAGCGAGCGGGCGACTGGGGCTTTCCCTCTCCCTTGTCAAACTGGAACTGCAATCCTGCGTTCAGCTGTTCAGCACAACAAAAACACCGTCTCGCGCTACGCAAACACTTCGCGCCGCACCACCCAGCACGAGACGCCCCGAGGGCCCCGCCCCCTCTCCACCTCTTTCCAGTGGCGTCGCACGAATCTAGGGAGGTGGTTAATAATTATGAGATACGTGCACAAAGTATCGTCCATTGGTTAGTAAAACGTTTCATTTTTTTAATCCCCTCCTCATCAGAAAGAAGTAATATGAGGTGACGTCATGGAACATTCCAAAAATGTCAAGCTGCTGAATTCTTAAATAAATGTTACATTCTTTCATTCACCAACATACGTTATAGCACATGGAGTTTTCAGCCTAATCATGACCCCAAACCACTTCCCTTTCCTTTTTTTCTATGATGAAGCACTTTACACACAACCAAGGCCAACAGGGGGTTCCACAACAGCAGCTAGCCGCCCTAATTGATTAATCTAGAATCAACAGGCGTGTAGGCAACTGAATATGGTAAACCGACTCAAAATGTTATTATTAATAATAATAATAACAATTTCATAAATCTAATTCTGCTTTGTAACCTCTGAGCTTTTTCCACAATAGTTTTTATCTAAATGATAGCAAAAATAGTTTAGGCTTTCGGGAAGGTTGTTGCTCCTGAATAAAAAAAGAAAAAAAAGAAACATTGCTCCTTTCAAGGAGAATATGGTATACAGCCCTTAGAATGATGGTGCTGAAATGAGTTAGCTTTTTTCCCCCAAACTCATAGACAGAACATCAGATGACCAGAGATGCATTGAACATCCTGTTGTGTTATGCAAGTACAGCCGAGAAGGCCATTCTTTGAGTTCTTTTCGAAGAGCCCGATAAAATAGTTTTAAATATTTGTTTCATTATTTTTCAACAATTTTTTATTATCTTGCATTTGTAAAGGACTTAAGTTGGATCCATTGTGTGCACTGCCTTTTTAATACAGAGATGATTATATACACGATCTGTCTGCAACAAGATTTCCAAATCGAGCCCACCCTGCTGTGCGAGATGTGGGTGTAGGCACCATTCCCATGCCAAGGTGCCCCCTTGTGACATGAGGTCCGCTCCCTGATTTAACACACACCAGAAGTGAGCCTAACTCTACCTCAGCACCCTTGCCTCTAGACGGCAGAGCGACCTTGAGCCTACTCCGCCCTGAAGATTGATGTAGACCATCGGTTCCCAAACTGGGGTACGTGTACCCCCAGGGGTACGCAAAGTGGTTCAGGGGGTACGCGGGGAGAACATTTTATTTGCGTTTTCAAAGTGAAAAAGCCCATTACATTTTCAAACTGAGCTATAATAATAATATATTATATATTATATATTATACAAGTCGCATTGCCCATTGAATGGGGTGTGACTGTGTCAAATAATGAGATTTAGATTTAGGCGGGAGGAGTCAGCAGGGCCACCACAGGCGCAGGCGCCGAATTCCTGTGGCTTGTCTGAGTCTCTTGGTGGCAAATGTGGACAGCTTCACCTCGGAGAGTATCGCAGTCAGCTCCAGGACAGCCGGATAGTCGTACCTCAATTCTGGCGGCTCCCACTGAGACGGTGCAGACCCAAGAGAAGGCCCACCCAGCTCCAGCCTATCATCTTCTTATTTCAGTGCATTGCCGAGCTTCTGCTCCAGCGGCACATTCTCACCACCCTCTCCCTCCTGACTAGGAGGGGGAGAGCAGCACAAAGCCCACATTCCATCTCTGCTCCCGAAGCCTCGCGGGCATGTCGAACCCCCAGGCAGATGATGCATGGCCGGTGGAGGTCCTCTGGAATCCATCCAGGGCATGTGTCACATCTTCTTGCCAGGGTGGTGGACATGGGACTCAGTTAATTAGTCTCTCAGCAGTCAGCCTTTTTGGTATTGTTTGTCAGCCATTTTGAGTGAGGCTATTCATACTTTCATAAATGTATCCATGTTCACCAGATACAGTTTTTTGTTTTACCACACAGCCTGTCCAGCACCCCCTCCCGGGAAAAAGTTCCAACATCCCAACATCCCCACTCTAAGGGCGAACATGCAAATTCTTCACTGGAGATTGGCAGTGGTGGAGTTGTTAGTGGGCGGAGTCCATGTGAAGTATAACATACCTTAAAGGCCGTTGCACACCGCTTCGAGGAAACATGTTGTTCAATCCGGAAACCGAGGCAAAACGGTGCACACTGTGTTGAGATTCAATGTGCCCTAGTTCCAGCACTTTCATTTAAGATTATCTGGAAAGGGGGGGAGGGGAGGGGTGTTGCTGGCGTCAGCCGATTCTACCTCACCGAGTCAGATCTCCCTCCATACATGGGAGTCCCAGGCTTGGGGTAAATCACTTACCACAGCACTAATGGTGGTACAAGGCAAAGGCCACCAGGGAACCATTAGAAGGGTTAAACTTAAGCATAGGCTCCAATTCAATTAGATGCCTCTCTTGGGTAGGACTCCCCCGGAAGGTCATAATAGTGAAGTTCAGTGATATTAATGGAAACAGCAATACAGTCTTGTCAGGACACATGGTTATATATCACGTGGCCGCGCAGAAAATACTCCAACTCTGTGGAAAAGAACAAGTAGGGCACAGGCCCTCGAAACGTGCCTTGTTTTGGCTGGTCACCATTGCACTGTAGAGACGTCATGCGCAGCACACTCGCTCACATCAGCTGCGAGCTGAAGGGTAACACTGATTGCACCCTATCAAAGCCAAGTCAGCTGGTCCAATGCCCAGGCACCCCCCTCACCTTCTGACTCAAATTACCAGTGGACAGAAGCTGTTGGTTTACTCTGAAGAGAGACACATGTTTATGTTACATACCTCTCCCTCTCTCCCTCTATCGATTCACCTACTGTAAAACTCATTATTCTCTGGTCGTGATCCTCCTCTCTATCTCCTTCTGATTCCCCTCTCTCTCCCCCGTGTACCCATGCTACTGTGAGATGCTGATATATTCTAGTGGTTACCCGACAAACTGCAGTATGTGAGGAAGAAGAACACCCGCCATTGTACAGCACATGCAAATGCAGTCATAATGAAGGCATTAGGGTCCAATGTGGCACATGCCGCTTGTAGATAAACCAGTTTCTCATGATGCTATCAGTTCCATCACTTCCTTCTTCACTCGTACAGGTTGCCCTTTTGCTAGTTATGGGCCTATATCAGGTGGTGTTTGAGCTCGTCATGAACACAGGTATTCAGAGGCAGAGACTCCTGGCAGGGACTGAAAGCCGAGCAGCTGTTCCTAGAACTGCTGAGTGCAGAGACTCATTTTCCTTTTCATAGTGGAGACGTGCAGTGATGAGACAGGGTAACACAATATGTCGTGTGTTTCTTCAAGAGTGTTTTAATTATGCTCACAACACCCCCCCCCCCCCCACACACACACACACACACACACACACACACACTCCCTGTAAGTGATTCACATCTATTTCAGTTGTCAAGGTCCGACAGGCAAATGCCCTACCCATTCACCAATAAACACAGAAAGATACCTGTCATATCATACAGCATAACCCTTATCACTACACTAACCTTTACTGTGTGGTCCAGAATGGCGATACAGTAACTGTCATCCTCCTGCGATCCCCCACCCAGTCTGTCTGTTGGCATGGGCCGCTGGAGCTGTGACTGAAGCCAGAGAGGACAGCACCCTGGAGGGCCTTCTTGCTCGCCTGCTGAAAATCCGAACTCTGAAGTTCACCTAGCACCCAGGTGGTGAGTCATCATCAGTGGCTGTCACCAGGGCCACCCAGCTACACAGCTGACTCAGAGTGCGGCCATGCTGGGGGCGACATTTAGCTTTCTCAGAGCGTTAGCCGAGTTGTGTTTGTTTGTGGAAGTATGTCGGGTGTTGAGAAGTGTATGTGCGTGTGTGTGCGCATGGTGTTTGGTGTTGAGAAAAATGTGTATGTGGTGTGTGTGTGGCTTGGTGATTTTGCAAAGTACAGGGTCTTGGCAAACTCTTATTTTGTTAATTAAATATTTTGTGAAACAGTTGTGGTTGGAGAGCAAAAAATAAATAAAAACAAAAATAAAACCTTTTAATCCCAAACCAGACAGCACATGCACCCTTTGAACTGTGAGGAATTTTGTGCACTTCCTGTTTGCAGCTGACTGAGGGATGTAGCAGCCCTGATTCGGCGTGGCTCTGCTCCAAACTGTGCCGGCTCCGTGCCTGAACCAGGTCCGCCCCAGAGCGAATCGCTATCCAACCACTACTGTTTCATTGCCCATAGGGACGAGACGACCGGAGCGCCTTCGCTGAAAGAGAAAGTAGAAAGGAGAGAGAAGAGCAGTATGAGTGACTGCGTGCGTGCATAAGAGAGAGAGAGAGAGAGAGAGAGAGTGAGGGTGAGTGAGTGAGTGAGTGAGAGAGAGAGAGGGATGAAAAAAAGAGAAACAGCAGGACACACTTCAGTCTAAGCGCTCCACGCGGCGACAATATGATCCTAACAGGCTTATGTAAGCGCGCTGCCTGCATGTTCCTCTGTGAGCAGACGATGGCTGTGCTGCCTGTTATATAACTGCATTAGCCGCTCCTCTGCCTCTGGAGCCGACCGAGCCTGCTTTCAGCTCGCACACACACTCTCGGGCAGGGAGGGAGAGGACACAAAGCAAGAGATGGCAAGAGAGAAGGATAGAAATGTAGAGAAAACAGAGAAGGAGATGGGGAGTAATGGAAGGAATAAGAAATGAAAACAGAGAGATAGAGAACATGTGTAACATAGGGTTCCAGGCAATTGTTTCAAATGCAAGAGCTGGTCAATCCAAGGAATGCCATAAATATATATATATATATATATATATATATATTTGTTGGTTAACATCACAACAGATTAGCAATGGCATAGTTTTAATAATAATTTATAAATAAATCTGAAATACATTTATAAACCAATTATATAATAATAATATAAACAATTATATAATATAAACCAATTATATAAAAATCCTTTGCAGAGATCCAATTCCCTGTCCTCCTAGAGCAAGTCTCTGGCCAACACCCGTATTTGCACGCGCGCACACACGCGCACACACACACACACACACACACACACACACACACACACACACACACACACACACACACACACACACACACACACACACACACACACACACACACACACACACACACACACAAAATTCTTGAACACAAACCCTGGGGCCTGCATTCAAGATCACTTCAAGTGTGAACAACAAGCCTTAATTCAGGCTGTGTACCTGGAACCAAACAGTAGCAATAATCACATCGAGTCAAAAGGTCAAACTGACCTCAGGTCGCTTTCTAATGCATTCCTGAATGAAGAGGCCAAGCCCCGGAGCCCCTGCACTGACCTGCGTGGGAGTGACTCTGGCTAACTAGGACATGGGGAGGGCAGTGAAGGTACCAGCAGCCTTTGCCCCCGTTGCACCAGCATCAAAACCAGCCTTCCTGTGCCTCGCGGAGGCTAATTGGCTGCTAATGCTGGGTAAATGTTTCCTAGTGCACATGTGTCAGCCAGCACCAAACTCAATTTGCTTCCCTGCTCGCACCGAATAATCCAATGTGCCCGGTCTCCTCACTAAAAACACAATTACACCACTGACAGGCATTTTTAGTCATTTTGCAATTAAAGCACATTTTTTTTTGGCAGGGCTGGTGTCTGGGCCTGTAAATTTAGATGAGCGTTTTCATGTGGGATATTGAGCGGGGGTGGGGGGTGGGGTTAGGCAGCTGGGGTTTCCGCCGCCTCATTTTGATGATGGAAATGATGAATCCATGTGCAATGTATCACTTTTCACTACGAGCAAACTCTCAGGAGAAAAACTTCCGACGTCCCGTTGAGCTACTCACTACCCAAAGGAAAGGAATGGGGAGTAAAGAGCCCGGAGCAGGGCCACCTCGGTGACTCAAAGCCCCACATGAGCGTTTCAACACGTTCCAGTGCTGTCTTAAAGCCGCTGTTTCCGTCCTGGCCTTGATCTCATGGCTGGGTGACTAGCAGAGGTGACAAGGGTGCAGGCAAAGTGGTGCCAGTCACTCTAATTACGCTGCTGCTAAGATGGAACCATTCTCAGAGGGCACCGCCACCGCCAAATATGGACGGCAATTAACTATCCCACAATGCATAGCCTTGCATATCAATGAAGTTTTAAAAGGTATGGTTTACTATGAATCCATTACACACTATCTCTTTTGTTCTGTGAGGTACAAATACCTCTTACTTATGACCATGGCGCTGAATATGGGATGGGCAGAGACAAGCTTGCATTACTAGATGCCATCTCCTGGAGATTTATATGTGCCTTGGCAATTTGCAAGCTCTGCCACGTATCACATCAACTATGCTGTAATGTTTCTGTAAAGTCTGATGAGAAAAGAAACACACTGAATTATTCAGGCCTACATTCAAAAATAAACCTTCAGCTGGTGTAAAAAAAAACCATATCAGATGAATGACAGAATTGCAGAAATATACTTCCTGCAAATGATTCAGTGGCCACATAATGATAAGGTTGGTAGATTTCTCAAGAATGTTCTGTAGCATTGCAAACAGTGGTAGTGGTAGTGCTGGTGTAGCCGTGCTGTGCTGAGAGAGAGGGGTGCAGGGATACAGGGAGAGAGGGAGAGAGAGAGAGACAGAGCGCGAGGCAGAGAGACTCCCTGGAGAGGTTGATTCCAGCGCGAGTCTGCATCTCTGGGTCGTAGAGGAAGCCAGCGGATGGCACCGGGGCAGGAGCGAGACTCAGGCGGGGGTAACTCAACCCCATTGCAGTAGTGCTGAGTCAGCCAGCAGTGTTTGGGTGGCAGCGGGCAAGACTAGTCTGTTTATGTGACTCTCCCTTGTTCATTGTTCTGAGGCCAGGCCAGCCTGATAGTGAGAGGGAGTGTGTGTGTGAGTGTGTGTGTGTGTGTGTGTGTGTGTGTGTGTGTGTGTGTGTGTGTGTGTGTGTGTGTGTGTGTGTGTGTGTGTGATTGAGTGTGAGTGTGTGTGTGTGGGGGGGTGTTGGCAGGACAAGCACAGGGGATAGCAGAGGTGAACAGTGGTAAGAAAGAGGAGGGGGGAGGGTATTCAATCGTAAAAAGAGAGGCTGGGAGAGAGAACATCTGCATCGGAGGAGTGAAAATGAAGGGATGGAGAAAAAGAAAAGTTTAGTTTGACGTTTGGTGAATGTAGGACTTGAGTGAGTGGGAGTTCACTTTACGTGTCTGTTTCCTTGGTTGCATGTCTGTTATTGTTGCTAATGTATATTTCATCAGTCAGACACAAAGTTAATCTGAATAATGAAAGCTTGAGTGGGTATATTCTTTGCAGGTAAATGGAAAAATCAGTCAGAGAGAGGCAGAAAAAAAGAGCGAGGGAGATGGTAGACACATTAGAAAAGATTGTTTTTTAAGTGCTTTAGGACATGGTTATTTTTACATGGCTCAAAGTGAATCTGGCCAGACATAGTGAAGAAATTAAGTGCAAAAGATTATGAAATACGCAGACAGAAGCAAACCATAAAGTCCAGTCCTTTGTGTGTGTGTGTGTGTGTATTTATGAGCGGGGGAGTAGGAGGTGGGTTATATTAAGCCAATTCCAAAAGCAATGGTACAATGTCATTGTAATTTTAATGTCTTTGCCACACACACCAATGGCATGTGTATGTTGTAGTGTGTCTACCGATTTTTCAAACCAGTCAACTATATGCTTACCTTGCTTAAACCCCAAACACTAAACTTGGCTTTGACTTGGCATTTGCTAAATGGAAACCTCTCACAAATATCAGTGTCCCATCCAACACTAAGGACCCAGTTAAAGTGTGGAAAGTTACCAAAGTGCCTGCCTTGGCAAACCCCACTCCCTACACCTAAATGGCCATTTCCTTCAGTCTCGGATCTGTGTGGTTGTCTCGCTGCGGTTTGCTGGTACCACACTCCTGGAACCTTGCTCCATTTCTTGGAAGCTCTTAGCTATGCTAGCTACAGTGAACGATGTCACAATGCTGTTGAACTCTAACAGGCAAGCAAGGGGGTGGGGATGGGGGGGGGGAGGCAAAAGTCTTGCCATCCACAACTGCAAAACCAGGCAAATTAGGTCACACATTAAGCCAACCCTTAGCTGCCAGAGAGGAAGCCAAAGTCAACAATCCTCCATGTACCAGCAAGTCAAGAATAAAAATCACAGAACTTCAGGCAGCAGGAGGGAGATACTGAGAAAGAGAAGAGAGAAAAGACGAAGAACAAGAAGAAGAGAAAAGAAGAGCGAAATAGAGATTTAAAGATGGAGTGAAGGAAGGATGAACAGAGAAGACAAAAAAGGGAGAAAGATACTGAGACTGACAATAAGAGAAGAACAAGAAGGCAAGACAGACACACAGTCAATATCTTTATATGTACTTTAAGACTAAACCTCCAATAATGACTAAGATATAAATGCAAGATTGGTGTCTGTAGTAAAAGTATTTCTAAGACTGAAAGCACAAAAGATCAGGGGTACGACAGAGCAGTCAATCTATTATAAAACATGCAATTTGATTGCAGTTCTCAATATCTCTGTCAACTGCCCTGGATAGACTGGCCTGCAGTTGTGACGAATGTTACCACTCCTCCCCCCTCTGTTCGTTCCTGCAGGCTCAGTGCACTCAAGGGATTCCCTGTGTCACAACAGCTCACAGAAGTCCGTCAAATTGCTCCAAAAAGAAGGATTTTGTGTGTGTGTGTGTGTTTAAAAAAAAAATGCCTCAGAGAGAAACCATCCATGTACTTTCTGTTTTAAGATTTCACCACTCTCTGCACTCTCTGGCTGAAACTCATCGCAAACCAACAATTTTGGCCAGACTGTTCAACCTGGCATTAAGGGGGGGGGGGGGGGGGGTAAAAGGCAAAACAAAACCATGAACCAGGCTGAAGCAGACTCTCCGGTTCATGTGTTTACAATTATGCCATGGTCATAACATACAGTTACTGCTTGCTGTCAGTGATGGCTAATTAGCTAAGTACTGGCCTGTTAAATGCATTTTGCCCAACACTAAATGCTAAAATAAGATATGAAAGTCAACAGACTGATCTTTGATATTGCTGTGCAAAGCTACCACACTAATGACACAAAAATGATATAATTTTGTGGCCCTGGGGATACTGTCTAAAACATTGCAGGTAAAATAACCAGGTTGGTGACAGAATGCACTGAGTGTGTTAAGAAGCAAATACTCCTCCACTCTTTCTCTTGATACATCCAGCTAAAAATACTCACTTTACCCCATGCTGGAACCTGGGGTGAGAGATAATTACATAGTCAGACCGTCACAGCCTCCCCCAGTAATTTTCTGGTGAGGTACAGTTGATAAACGTGCCCACAACGACATCCGCGGATCTTAATCAGTGGAGCACCACAGCACCCACAGAACTGATGGCATTGGCTGCTCCGTGCCAGCGTTTATAGGGCATGCAGGAAAGATTCCTTTACCCTTCCTTGGGGCACCTCGGCGGTCCACTCCTTCAAAAACACAAGTTTTCACCGTGCAGCCTGCCCGTTCCCCTCCTCTCCTTCGTTTTGAGCGCCTCTTCTCAGACGAGGAGAGAACCTGCCTCAAGTCCCCACCACCACCCCCACCCATGTTTGTCTCTGCCGGCACAGGCAATGGAAAATTCTCTCCCACTCCAGATCCGGCCAGTTGTGAGCTCACACAGTTGTGAGCGTAGTAATTGCTCGTAAATGACTAATGGTTTTTATGCACACAGGGCCCAGGGTTGGGGCTGAGAGAGAGAGAGGGCTAGGGGGTGCGAGCGTAGCCAAAATGTTGGATGAGGGAGTCTGGAAATTCACACACACATACACACACACAGAGTTATGATGCCCAAGAAATCATTAAAAGGCTCTGCTCTCCATCAAACCGCCTTGCCGTTGGAGTCAGTGTGACTAACCCCCCGCTTTTTTTTCCACAGGCCTTAACTGGCAAGGTATTCCTCACTTTCCTGTAAGACATCTGGAACAAGCCATTTGGAGCGCCCAGCAGCCTTTAGTATTTTAGGGCTACAGGAGGTTTATATAACAGCAAAAGAGAGATTCCTGGATGTATTAACTTGTAGAGAAATATTACTGAGGTAAAAAGACAAGGTAAACAATAGACTACACATACAACAAATAACCGTTTGTTATTTGATATTCAGGCAATGATTAAGAATATGGTTGCATTGCTATGCTACAAAGAGTCATTGTATTGTTTTGAATGGTTAAATTCATTAACTTGAAACTGTTGACATCTGGCAGACACCAAATCAAAAACTTGAGATGAACAATAAAATTAGATTGTAGTAGTATGATCAGCTAAGTAAGCGGTGTGATGAGGCTGAAATGTATCTGATCACAAACACCTCCACACCTGAGTTTGCTCCAGTATGTGCAACATATGTACGTATATGTAGGTGCACACGCAGTGGCCACTCCTACTCACATCCCTACTTCAATTATGATCTTATCATGGGAAGAACATCACTTCCACCTAGTGGACAATTGAGAAAACATGCAACACACAAAACACACACACACACACACACACACACACACACATATATATATATATATATATATACATATATATAAAATATTAAATTTGGGTGAACAATCCCATCATGCGGTATTTCACTCGCATATCAGCAATCATGACTCCAGAGCTAATATTCAAGGTTACAAGAAGAACAGTAAATAAAGAAACAGTAGATGAACAAGTGCTTTTATTTATGCATGATTTATCAAAGAAGGCACTTGCAATAATATCAACAACACTGTTTACTGCTATTCAGAACTTCACTTGCTGCGGTTGCCGACGGTTACCACGGGGAAGTGCCCATATGTTTAGCTGACATTTAGTCATGCTTAATGCCTGTCAATGTCACAACACTCTTCATGGAATTGAAACGCTCAAAGACATGCTTCTGTTCCATCTGTATAGCATTGTGCAGTTGATGCTATGTAGATTGGGTTATTTTGAAATGCACCTTAATATTGTCCATACATAATCAAGTTGAACATCGTAAACACCAGCAAAGCAATATAAAAAGATGATGAAGACACTGTGTACATCCTTTAGAAAATCATACCTCATATAAAACATAAAGGCATCAAATGGGAAATGGCATGCCTCATTATTATTTGAAATGTTCTTAGTAAGCAACACAGAAAATGACTGCGATCAGTAACATTACAGTATTATTATTATTATCATCATTATTAAGTACATTACATAGGTTTCCTTATACCTTGTTTTCATATTGTAGTGCATTGTCTCTCAATCTCAAATTCTAAACAAATAAATTAAAAATAATTATGTAAACTAATAATTTCACAACAATCATCAAATTCCAAACCTTCATCATTACCACCAAACACCAAACACACTACAAAAACTGATTTCCTCTAAATCTGCACAACGGTTTCCCTACTCCCCTCTGAAACCATCACTGCTGTACACACAAACAAAACACATTTCTGCCCTAGTGATGTGAAATGTACGTGCAGCATGGTTTCAGGGTGAGTCTTCATTCTTTGACAGACAGACACAGACACACACACACACACACACACAGACACACACACACACACACACACACACACGAATTCCACACGTGGCTTGGTGGAGCTGAAATATATGGCTCAAAAGAAATGAAATGTAGCATGCCCAAGATTCAGGATTGGCGTTGCCTTCCCTCTCTCCCCGCACACACACCTCACACACTTTCACACACACACACAGGCTTTCTTGAGCAGGAAAGAGCAGGCTAGGCAGCACAAGCGTGGGAGTGATGGTGATTAATGAGCTCTCTCTCTCTCTGCCGAGGCAGAAGCCAGTGTACTGCTGTCCAGTTAGCCCTGCTAACCTCTGCTAGCTCCCGTGCACACAAACACCAGCTAGGGAGGCCCACAGCTCTCTCTATCTCGTCACATCTCCTATCTTGTTGTTCTATCTTTCTACCATTGCTACCTCTCTATATTTTCTTTCTCTCCCATCTTCTCTCTCTCTCTCTCTCTCTCTCTCTCTCTCTCTCTCTTCTCCCCTCAGAGGACCCTTCATGTGCAGTGAGGGGAAGAGGGCAGGGTGTGGCATGCTAGTCTTATCTCTCTCACACACACACACACACACACACACACACACACACACACACACACACACACACACACACACACACACACACACACACACAGTGCCTATGAGGCTCTTCGCAGGGGGACAGGACGGAGCAAAGGAGAAAACAACCCCTCCAAACAGAATCCCCCCCCGCGGTACCCCAGGGGAGATGATTGACGGGGACGGGGACGTCGGGGGTCACCCCAGGGGATTTCCTATGTGCTACCTTGAAATGTGCTGAAGGAGGTAACTGATGATGAAATGCTATGGTTATGAGCTGCATGGGATAATAGGAGGCGAGTGTCTGTACAGAGAGAGAGAGAGAGAGAGAGACAGAGAGAGACAAAGAGAGATAGAACTAGGATGCTTCAGGTAGTTAGTTAGGTATAGTAGCAGCAGTTGAATGCATATTTGTGTTGTACCGTGGCTATGATTGAGACACGGTCTAAAGATTTAACAGTGTCTGAAGTCTCCTGTTGTCTGTGAAGACTTGCATTGCAAGCTTAGTAGGAACTCTAAAAGTAGCAATAAAAGAGAGATTATAATGTCGTACCAGTAAAACCAAAACGAATTTCCAGCCCCAGCGCACCATAAAATAAAAACAGAGAAAGACTGTGAAAGGTAATCCATATCCTTAAGAGAACTACACACTCTCCACTTGTAGGAAAAACAAAACGGGATGCAACACTTCTGATAGAACCTTCAATTACTGGAGATGAAATACTAAATAAGTATATTTCATACTGACACACATCATTGCTGGATGACAGCCATGTTGGCGTCTTTGGGCACATGCCGTTAAAAACCCTACATGGGCTAAGAAAGAGAAGAGGTGCCACAGCTCTACACACACACACACACACACACACACACACACACACACACACACACACACACACACACACACACACACACACACACACACACACACACACACACACACACACACACACACACACACACACACACAGACAGACAGACAGACACAGCTCAGCTGAAGTCACGGTCGGACAAGATCAGCGGAGCGATGAGCGTCCACAGGTAAAGGCCCAGGCCGAGCCAGCTGGAGCAGATCTTCACCCAAACCGCTGGCATGTTGCTCTGCATCACATGGGTCTTAGTGTCCGGACTGAGAGACAGAGAGAGAGAGACAGAGAGAGAGAGAGAGAGAGAGAGAGAGAGAGAGAGAGAGGGAGACAGAGAAGAGGAAGAGAGAGTGAGAGAGCGAGAGAAGAGGACAGGAATATGGGGTTAGAGAGAGAGAGAGATGGAGAGCGAAAGAAGAGGATAGGGATATGGGGTTGGGGGTTTGGGGCAGAGAGAGATGGGTATGGAGATGAGGAATGGGTGATGCAGAGAAAGAGAAGGAGAAAGTGATAGAACGAAGGAGGGAAGGATAGAGAGAGGCAGAGAGAGAGATGAGAGGATGATGCAGGGAGAAGAGGGGAAAGATGGGAGCGAATGACAAGAAATTAAAAAGGAAGGGTTAGGAGGGTAGTGAAAGACAGGTTGTAGAGGAATAGAGAGAAATAAAGCAAGGAGGAAGGAGAGAAGTGAACAAACAGAGAGTGAAAAGGGGCTCTGTACAGCACAAGTCACATCTTGAAGGCCTGTCAGTTCCCATGTTTGGGCTCGGAATGTTATGTTACTTTGACAACGTCCCAAACATAGCAACGATATTAACGCAAACACAGCAACAGCAGAGAAAAAAAAATAACAAACCATCTTTGAGACAAAAGGTTGAGTGAGGAAAGGCAAAAACAAAACCTCGGGGAAACCGCATAGTCTTCAGAGAGAGAAACAAGACAGACAGATGTGCTGTTCCACCAAATAAAACTCACTCGTTCACTATCACACTCACTTACTCTCACTCTCACACTCACACTCTTGCTCGCTCGCTCGTTCACACTCACACTCTCACTCTCACACTCACACTCTCGCTCGTTCACACTCACTCACTCACTCTCTGCCTCACTCACTCTCTGCCTCACTCACTCTCTGCCTCACTCACTCTCTGCCTCACTCACTCACTCTCTGCCTCACTCACTCACTCTCTGCCTCACTCACTCACTCTCTGCCTCACTCACTCACTCTCTGCCTCACTCACTCACTCTCTGCCTCACTCACTCACTGTCTGCCTCACTCACTCTCTGCCTCACTCTCTGCCTCACTCTCTGCCTCACTCTCTGCCTCACTCTCTGACTCACTCTCTGACTCACTCTCTGACTCACTCTCTGACTCACTCTCTGACTCTGTCTCACTCACTCACTCACTCACTCACTCACTCACTCACTCACTCACTCACTCACTCACTCTCTGCCTCACTCACTCTCTGCCTCACTCTCATTCCTCTCACCTGTACCAGTTGGTGAGGGTCATCATGATGTAGAGGGAGGCGAGAAAGAGGTGGAAGTGGAAGAAGGAGTAGCTATAGGTGACAGCCTCCTCCTCGTTGTCCACGGCATGCTTCAGGCCATCCTCGCCCACCACCACCTCCCCGCCGGAGCCCTGGCCCTCCTCTGTCTGCATCAGCTTATTCACCTGAGCATTACTGGATGAGCGGATACTGCAGAAACACACACACACACACACACATAGGGAGACAGAGGTCAAGGGTGAGTATTCTTATAACCACCATGGAAACCGTTTTCAGAACGATCAGGTCAGCAATCACTTTGGTATGGGATCAAGTAGCCACGGTGACCTTCAACACACTTGCTTATGCATTTTTGGTAGGGGCCTGCATGCACACAAATATCTGTTTTGGTGTTGGTTTTTATCCTTCATGTACTCGCATAGGTCAGTGTGTATTTGTATGTGCATATGTTAAAGTACAGTAACCTTTGTGTGCTTGCATAGGGTAAGCAGTGTGTGTGTGTGTGTGTGTGTGTGTGTGTGCGCGTGTGTGTGTGTGTGTATGCGTGTGTGAGAGAGTTTAGTTCAGTGTGTCTTTGTGTGCTTGCACGTGTGCGCTTCCCAATGGATGTGTACAGGGCAGGTATGCAGAGGCTGTGGTCTTACCTTGCGTAGAACGTGCAGAAGAGAAAGATGACCAATCCCACAATGCCTTGCGCGTCCCACCACTGCACCTGTCCAGGGGCGCTGGTAGGGAAGGGTTCAGTGGCGTTTACGTTAGACACCAAGCTCAGCAGACTGGGGTTGCACTCACGGTCTGAGTAGCACACACACACGCACATGCACAAGCACACGCGCACACACACACACACACACACACACAGAGAGAGAGAGAGAAATCAGGCACCACTAATCTAGAGCACAAATGGCATGGTCCAGACACAATATTATTTTGTTCACTTTGGCACTCTGGTTGTTTTCTTTGTCTGAAAATCCACTGTTTGGCAATTAAATAGGACAAAGTCTTAACTAGAGATCAGTGGCACAACCCTGCGTTGCCTTGGCCATAATCAATACACATGACACAAGTGTTACCTACAGCCAGCTACATCAGAGAGGGAGACCTTGAAAATCAGTAGGAATGCATGTCAGAGTTTCAGCAAATTTACAAAATAAAAAACACTGCTGAGAAATTTAGCAACCATTTTTCAAGGTGTCTGTGCACAAATAACACACACACACACAATAAACACAACAGAACTACTCACATGATTTGAGAGCGGAAAGCTAAAGGTATCACCTGTTGCACAAGTTGTAAGTTCTATAGGAGCAAGCACTGCATATACACACTGTCAACACTTACCAAAGTGGTGTGACTGACTGGAGTGAGTTGGAAAAGTGGATGGAAAAGAGAGAGAATGAATACATGGGAAAGGTGTGAAATGTTTGGGGCGGAGTGTGTGTGTGTGTGTGTGTGTGAGAGAGGGGCTACTCACTGGGGCAGAGTGTGTGTGTGTGTGTGAGGAGCTACTCACTGGGGTTGTTGGTCATGGCCGACCAGGTGACGTACATGGTGTAGAGGGTGATGATAGAGGACTGGAGGAGGCCGCTCTGAGGGGAACACTCCTGTTGAACACACACACGCATACGCACACACGCATACGCACACACGCATACGCACACACATACATACACACACACAACAGTGAGGAAGAGCAAGACAATTTTGTTTTCAAGTTGCATGTGTCCCAAAAAGTCTGTTGCCGAATACAATTATAATTATTTAATTATTTAAATGTAAAATGATACACTTGAAGTGCTGTCCACACGCCCTGCATTCTTAGTGGCATGAGAAAGAGAGAACCATGCTGGCGCCAGCAGAGTGGAGACAGAGCTCCACCATGCTGCGGAGGAGTGGAATTGACCAATCATTGTGCTCTGCCATACCTTAGTTACCATTGCCATGTCTGGTATACCATGTAATATGTACCCCTTAACTAAATAGGAGATTTTCATAAAAAGATAATGCTTGATGAGAACAAATATACTACTCATCTCATTATTGTTCCATGTATATAAATGTGTATACATACAAACAAAGTTTAAAATGATGGTTCGTCACATAGCAGCAGTTTGATGTATAATTTTCAACTTTTAAATTAAGTTTTGAAATGCCCATGTAGATAACACAAAGGACATTTTCTTCTGTCACCAAAGTGTGTGTGGCGAAGCTTCAGCTCTATATGGAGTATGTTGTTTAAGGCAAAGAGCAGAGGCCAGAAAACTACCTGAACTTTGGGCAGGATGGAGACGATGGACACGACGACGCTGAAGATGAGGTTGAGGCTGATAAAGACCTTGTGCTCGGTGCAGCCCTCAGGCTTGGTGTAGTACACATAGAACAACACCACCGAGGCGAAGGACAGCGCGTAGTGGAGAACGGTGAAGACGAGGAGACCTGCAGCAAAGATGGGCGTACAGACGGAGGGATGAACAGCAAATTGTGTTTGGCCTCCTCTTCATCAGAGGTCAAAATCCCTTTGGGTTTACCTGAGCTTCAGCTCAAAATTGCAGGTACAATGAGACTGCCTGGCAGACCTGAACAATGATTTACAGGCAACCCAAATATCACCCTAGGGAAGCATAGGACAAATATATTGGTGAAATGTGTTGGAAAGTACAAATAAAATCTTTAGATTGCTTTAGTTTTCCTCATAAAACTCAGAGAGAGAAAAAAGAAGTTGTGTATATTATCATACTTATGGCATGACATCCTAGTCATTACTCTGATGATAAGTTTGGTTCTAACACGTGAAAAAAAAGGGAGGGCTGAGATGGGATAAAATGATCCCAATTTGGGATGCAATCAGGAGTATCATGTGCGATGAACTTGCCTCGTAGACACACATTGCTGTTTTGCATCAGATGAGAGGGAAAGCGAGAGAGAGCGAAAGACTGATTTACCAGAAAAGGTCTAACATTTATCTAACATTCTATCTTACAAAACCAAAAACCGGCACCTGAAACCGATCCAAGCTTTGTCTACATTTGATTTGTTTCCCAATTGCTGAAAACCCCACGAAGGAAGCAGGACAATGAGGTAATGAAAAAGGAATTTGATTCAACAAGTGGGAGAGCTCTATGACTAAAACATCTGTTCTGCCCTGGAACGACTCCCTCGGAGGAGTCTGGCCCTCTGATCCATCCTGTGGACCACGGCTTACGCTGAGCGGCGGACCGTACCTGCATACCAGCCCTTGCTGTTGCCCTCCTCTGCATTGCGCACCCAGATCTCGTTCCAAGAGTGAGCGAAGTCTATGAGCAGGATCAGCTGGATGAGGATGAACATGAAGGAGCCCACGACGCCGAAGTAGAACCACACTGCAGGGAGCGAGAGAGAGAGAGGGGGAGAGAAAGGGGGAGAGAGAGAGGGGGAGAGAGAGGGAAAGACAGACAGACAACGAAAGAGAGAGGCGGAGAGAGAGAGAGGGAGAGAGGGGGGAGAAAGAGGGGGAGAGAGAGGGAAAGACAGACAGACAAAGAAAGAGAGAGGGATAAAAAAAAGGAGCTACGTTAAAGAAGTGATAGTCAAATTGTTGGTCTGCAACAGATCCAACAGACTAAAACTACTTTCAACTACATTTGGATTACTTTCATTAGCCGCTATAAAAATATCAAATATTTACTGTATTTGTCTATCCTTGACGAAAAAAACTAAGTTATTATGGATTATAGACTATGCTTTTTTTTTATCACTGAAGAACAGAGCAAATAGGGGAAGAGTGAAATGGCCCTTGGGATGAGATAGGTCAGGTTTAGCTTCTTCACAGACCTCTATGAAAAGCTTCAACGTGACAGCCGACAACACGTTTGTTTAGCAAAGTACAAAAGCATGGGCAGAATAACATGGTGTCCTATTTCTACCGCGCCTTTCTTCATGCATTACACAACAGTTTCTATTAAAAACTCACATTAAAATGAAATTACGCCTCCTTTTTTATAACCAGGAAATGAAGACTCGCAAATAATTCAATTATGTCACCCCCATAGTGAAGTAAGCGCTTTATTACAGACAGTTTTTCTGTGGGGATTTATGTAATCATATTGCAATCTCAAGCTATTTTTGCACACCACATTCATGGAAGGAGTACAAAATAGCCCCCATTTCAACAGAGCTTGTAAATGTATGCTTTGGAAAATCCATTAAAAATGAATGCATTCATTACCTTGAAGTAGCATAGATTCCTCTAAGAATGGGCCTTTCCTGTGATCATTAATCTTGGGTTGCGAACTATGAGTTCCTGGTACCCAGGCAGCCTCCTGTTATTCATTTACTAAGCCAGGGCAAGAACTCGCCTAAAGAAATGTTACTGTTTTTCCCACCGTTCTTTTTTTTTTGTTGCTGCTCTCAAAAGAGTTTGTGTCGTATGGACCTAATTTCTGGCTTCTCTCAAATTGTTGGCCTTTTAACACACCATTGTTATTAGGTTATTAGGTTTCAAGACAAACATTGTCAAATAATAAATGACTAGCCTGAGCTTCAAAGAAAAGGCTTAGCCTGAACTCTTTTTAAGAGGCCCGTACCATTGTTGAAGGTTCCATCTGGGATGAAGAATGCACCCACAGTGATTCCGATCAGGATCAGGAACTTAAAGAACCAGAATCTGCAAAAATCACAAATATAGAATTTATTAAGTTGGGGTGGCACATCAGGCCGTAGGATTTAACATTATTTTGTTATTGGTGCATAGTTGTGTATGGTAGCTTTCTATGACAACCATCACAGTATCACTAAATTCAAAGCCAAGTCCTCCACCCACTATTCTTATTACTGAAGATGTCAGTAGTGCAGCAAGGATTCTGCAGAAACTCGACTTACCCATTCTGGACGACAGCACGGGGGTCTTTGCTACTGCGCACCCGGATCATGAGGACGGAGAAGAAGAAGAAAAAGCAAGCCATGGCAAAGCACATCCGGTACACTGACTTATAGCCCACAATGACATCACAGTTCACTTGATTCTCTAGACCAGGTATAGAGGTGCCTCCTTGACAAAAACCTGGAATCTGCAAAGGGGAAAAA
Source organism: Clupea harengus (assembly GCF_900700415.2). Classification (NCBI taxonomy): domain Eukaryota; kingdom Metazoa; phylum Chordata; class Actinopteri; order Clupeiformes; family Clupeidae; genus Clupea; species Clupea harengus. The sequence goes on along the minus strand of NC_045162.1, from coordinate 15,159,621 downwards.
AAAAACAATGCGTGCAGGCTAGCATCAAGGGCACTTCTCCACAAGCAAAGAAAAGTCTATTTAGTTAAAGCATCGGATTCAGATAGATAAGAGGAAGCGTGCGCAAAACAAATATACACAAATATTACACATGCAACGCAAGTAATTTAACATAAATGCAAAATACAATAAGGCTAGACTACAGGCGATGGCGTCTGAGAGAGAAAACACACACACAGACACACACACACACACACACACACACACACACACACACACATAGAGAAAGAGGAGAGAGGATGCTAACCTTCTGTAGCTCAGCCTCCATGCCTGGCAGTATCATGATGATGGACACTACTGTCCCCAGGAGCAGGAAGAAGGAGAAGACGAGCCGGGTGATGGTGGAGCTGTTGGAGGAGGGGCAGCAGCCACACAGCAGGCACGGCGCAGAGCCGCACAGACACGAGGCCTACAGTCAGTCACCCCAGGCAGACAGGAGGGGACAGGGACAGGGGACACCAGACAGGAGAAATCAAAGAAAAGATGAAGCAGCAAGAGACACATGGGTGAGGATTGAGATGGAGGGTAAAGACAGGAAGGAGGAGGGACACAGAGACAAACAGAGACACAGAGACAGGAAAGGAAGAGAAAGACGAGACCATGGGGGGAAAGCATATGTTAGGGCACGGGGACTTATTTTTATTGCATCTCAACATCTCACTCTAGTACCATTATGAATGGTGATCGCCTACGTTTCACTGAGATGAACAATAAATCATCATCACCATGACAACCCACATGTTCAGACTAACAGAGAGTTTCCTTGATGATGATGAGCCATAGTTTAAACTAAGGTTGCAGCGGTAAAGACATTTCTTAGCCACAGTATTCGCAGAATGCCACCTTGTGGTTTGCAGTATTACCGCAACCAGATCCCCCTGTGTTTAATTTCTCATTCATTTGACATTTAACCCTTCATATATTAAACTGTTGAGCTGAAAGAGTTTAATGTGTTAAAAACATAATTTAAAAGACTATTTCTGCAAGGTATGTCTATTTTGTCTCTATAACATAGTTTGTTGTTTATGAGAGACCACAGAAAAGCAACCAACTGAACTTCCTGTTTTTTATTATTTTGAGTTTTTTATCTCATAATACTTCCTGTCCGGCCTGGTTCCTGTTTTATTATGAAAGAGGAGGCATGCCAACAAACATTGTTATCTGGAAAAGAATATAGCCATGAAAACGTAGCAGGCTCAATAAACTAACGTAGGTTAGTTGTAATGAAACGTAGGACTACGACATTAGTCCTTCCACAAAGGCTTATTAAGCTTCAGTAATAAAAACACCAATCTGTTGTTTGCGTATATAAATAACCTGGACTCATATGATTAAAGACAAGGTGAGAAGCTATTATCCATTAAGTATTTAAATATTGAGCACAGACGTTACATTCTTAGATCGCATGAGCACTTACAATACAAAGACAATGTATACACAGCACTACAACCGAGTGGGGACCTAACATTAGGAGAAAGGAAGGAAGTGAATGCTGCTAAGGTGGTTTGACTGACAATTTCATGAAAATAATCATCATCTCTGCCTGCAGTTCTCATTTTGACTGACAAGAAAGAGTCAGGTTACATCCAGTGCGATGAGATGTCTTACATCCAGACACTAAGCTGTCGATGCGATGAGATGTGACAGGTCCTCAGCCTGTCAACTCTAACCTAAAGGCAAGCTATTGTTAGCTTGTCGTTTTCCACAAACAGAACTCACACCCATGTGAATGAAATGTGAACTACAGAATGAAAACTCTTCATTCATGTAAGAAAAGTGACCGTCTTATTTACGACTCCATATGGATTTTAGAGGCTAGCAGTATTAGCATGGCATAACAGTCAGGGCGAAGTGACAGGAAATTACAGAAATGTCAACCTAGGAAATTGGGTTAACAGACAATGTTAGTTAAGGAATAATCTGTCTTGCTAGCTAACGTTAGCGAGTGTTGACTTGGTAGCACTATACAGGAGCAAATCTGGTTTATGAACCTTTCCATATATAAATATACCATAACCTAACTACCTAACTCTTAATTATCCATTCTCCCGGATTTTAGCGAAAGTATACAGACGTAAAGCAGTCACACAGTAACGTTAACGTAGCTAACTGGTTCACAACAAGCTAGCCAGATCAAGCTAGTCAGATAGCATTCGTCTTTAATGTTTTGAATAATTAGTACCATTCACTTTTCATCGACAGTCTGGAATTAGGTTAGTTCTAAGATAATTATTGTCACGTAAACAACGATACCACAACGTACATGGCAAGCTCAGGTGGATAGCAAGCTGCCTAGCAAACGTTACTGATTGATCAGTGGTTAGCTGTCGTCAACCATGAGAAATAACCTACATAATTAGATAAATAGTAACATATGACTTACACAGCTGGCAAGTGAACATAAAGCCAGACACGCCCCCATCTTCTAACGGATTTGATCAATATCTCCCAATAAATCGGCGAAGAAACACGCACCAAGCGTCAGGTGTCTGACCAGTTTGACACTATGCCAGGTGTATGTGTGCATCCCCGTGACCGCATGAGACAGCTCACAGTCATGTGACTTGCAATGACATCATCAAGGCACCATAGCCATGTTACCACACTGTTTTTAATATGTGCTGTTGCATTTTTCATGGTTGCCTATAAAAAACCTTTCACATGTTGCTCAAAGGGTCAGTGGTAAATGCAGTTGATATTACAGTAGCCATAATCAGGCAAAATTCGAGAAATCGAAAAACTACGAGAAGAAGAAGATGATGATGAGATTTTTGTTTCTTCATATTACTGTAACTGAAGACAGCCTGCTACCAGGACCACCAGGTTTCTAAACAGCTTCGTACAATAGGAAGTAAGGATCATGAGAACACTGAGAATAGCCTCTGCCATCATCACTATAAGAACAAGTAGCCTAAGTAGGCCAAATAACATGACACATTTCTTCTTCCTTTGTCATGAACAAAGTTCAGTCTTAAATTGCCTTATCTCCGGTTATTTGAGAGCATCTAAGATAAAGACTAAGGCTAGGTCTATAAATCATAAGAATAAGTCACTATAAGCTGTTATCTCACTTAGCAAGTTTGTCTGCTTTTCTTTTGCTTCTGATATATTCACAGTGAAACCAGTCATTTATTGTTATGATAATTCTATTATGATTCTACAACCTGACAGTCAGCACATCAGTGTCTACGTGTTGACTTACATTCATTACATGTACTTATTTAGCAGACACTTTTACCCAAAGTGACTTACAGCACATATATATATTTCAGTTATATAAATCAGTTGTCTATGTGTGGACCCTAGGAAGGAAACCCATAATGTTGATGCTGTTAGCACCTTACTCTACCAGTCGTGCCACAGGAACACAGTTGAACAACAGGAACACACACACTTAAATTACAATGTGCATGTGTTTCAGACTGGTGAAACCGGATAGTTTACCAAGCTTGCTTTGCATTGGTAAATAATCATTTGAATACTTTTACTGCATGCGTGTCTTGCAACTGATACATTTCTATGACACAAATGTTTAAGTGGTTTATGTTGCATACATTGAACAGAACTACGTATCTACGTATTTACTTGTTTTTGATAGACAAACATATGGCAACAATCTTGTGTAAACAGTCGAAATATACGACTTGATGTCATTGCCTGTCCCTTTTCTTCTCTGGACATTTGAAGACTATTTGCATTTAGCTGAAATAGTGGTCAACATATGAGGAGTTTGTTTGAGTCTTTAAAACACGTTGAGGAGGATTCCCCACCGGAGACAAACACCTAGTGGAGTCAGGAGTTGTTAGGTCAGGAGTGGTCAGCCGCTGGTGAATTATTAATTCTCCATAACTCCAGCAAGTCATGCTGTACAAAGCCTGTATGGCTTTGTCAGAAAGCTCCGTTCTGATGAAGGCCAATTTTTGTTGTTATTCTAAAGGTGTTGAATTACAATGTTGGTAATTCGCTTGCGATTTGTTTGGAATACGGCCTATGTTAGAATGGGTAAAAGCCTCTGCACCAAATAGTTAGCTAAATGTAGGGTCTGGTTGAATCCAGCCACTCTTTTCAAAGTTTTTTGTACACACTATAGAGTTGACAATCAGGAATTGCCATCTTTTTACATTTTTCTCATCATACCCAGTAAGACAAAAACAATAGAATACCACACCACAGACTTGTTTTCCTTTCAGTTCATTTGAGACATTCTCAGTTGTTTTGACTGTTGTAAGCCACAAGCAAAATATTCTTGCAAACTAGTATCATTCAGAGACATGTTACAAAATTGTATTCCTCCTGGTAGTTGTAGCCCATATTTATTGACCTACAGAGACCAACAAAATCAAATAACATCTGTCCAAACATATTTTTGTTCACACTCTCCGCCTCTTTGCCAACTGGCCGAGTGGACACCCCTGCGCTTTCCTGTAGTGGTACCGTCCCTTGTCTGGTACCCAATGCCCATCCGCTCTATTTCGCTTGAACTGCACGGTCTACCTAAACAAGCCGTAGTCAGGATGTCGTGAGGACTAGTCAGGCGCCTGTTGGGTGATACGTTGCTGTAGGGTACCTGCCCGGTACATCCTGAATATGGTTAAATTGTAGAGCAACGGGTAACCACAGGCATTTAGTCACAATCTCTGGTAAGTGAACATTTTTTCCCCGTTTGGTTACGTGTTGGTAATGACCTGCGACAATATGCTACCGCATACCCATCTCGTGCTTTCCATAGATTCGTTCCATAAGCTAAATAATAAGGGAAAGTACAATAATCGCCAAGGATTTGTTGTGATGGTCATGAAGGTGTTCACAGAAATGTAAAATGAATAGCCTACTACAGATATCCTATGATTAGTGCTGTCACCGCAATTATTTCTATAGTTTAGAACAGTATTATATGTCACGTTCATCTTGTCATTTGTAATATTGTTTTATTTGTTACATTAGCTTATATTTGCAAATATCTTGCTAACTTGACAACCCACCCTGACCATGAGCAGGAGACGCAGGCAGCGTCCATCTGTCCAGAAAAGGCCCACTACAGGCCCACCTTAGGTGACAACCCTGAGCACAACCATTTATTTGGGCTTGGTGACCTAGTTTTAATTCTGGTCCTGCATGACATGTAGGGTGAGAAATCATAAACACTTACGTCTACTTACAGTAAACTAACCACTGAGGAATTTATTTAATTTAAGCAGGTGGACAGAATGTGTTTGCATGTGCATGCAATCTGACTGGAATGTTAAGTTTGAATAGGACAGTATATATTTAATTTAAAAATTAAATAAAAAATAAGTTTTCCCACACATGCAACATCTGGAAAATACTTTAAAATGAATGGTGTTGGTTAGCAAAGAACTAAAAGTGTAATAGGCCTGTAGTTTAGTTACTGTCATTTATTTGGACTATTCCACATTAAAGGATTAATCAGAAGCTTTAGCAAACATCACCAGCAAATTATCTCTCAGGCGTTCAGGATCTGCTGTCTTGATTGACCCTAGGGGGTGGTCTGTGGCCCCGACACACAGTCAGACTTTGATGGGCCGTTACTCCACGTTGGCTTGAGTGGTCTAGTCAGTGCTCTTGGAAAATCTGGTCCGCAGAGCACTGTGTCTCTCTGTTTGCGTACACTGTCTTACAGAGTCAGTCATAGTCCCCTGCTCTTATGTAACCCCTCTTTTAGTGGGGCATTTGTGAGCCGACTGTGATAGTCTGCTGTGCTAAGGCCTTTCAAAAGCAACAGCTTTCCCACTCATTTTGGTTCATTTCATGAATCATCCTTAACATTTTCAAAACAGTAAGTATATCTCCCAAAACCATTCATACAACCATGTTTTTGTGGATAAAGTTTACATTGACCCAACTGACCACACATTGTGCGTAATTTGGCTTGCTGCATCTTACAAAGCCCCTCTCATTCTCATGAATGAGATTCCTGTGGACGATTTTGAGAAAGGTACGATTTTGTGTCCTGTAAAGTCCAATGGTGAAAATATGATACACATTGTTGTCTGATAAAGTGTCACACTGTTACTGGATTTACCCTCATGCTGGCCTGGCACATCCACTATGGCTTGGTGGCCGATGAGGTTTTACACTCACTTTTTGCCTTTGGAAAAATTGAATTAATCATCATCAATCACATGTAAACAATCAAGGTTTGAAGTAATTTAACAAACATCTAAAAAATATCAATGTCACTGAAACTGATGAAGTATATGGTTGACACATAATGATTACTGATTTAACCCATCTGCATTTTTGGGGGTAACACTAAACAGCAGACGGTTGTACATACCCTTTGGCATGAATACTCAACAGAATGAAATTGATGTTATCATGTGCACTTCCCTGATGTGGAGGTTGAACAGTTTTGAGAATTTCATTCTGATCTGCGAAATGTACCAAAGTGACTGAGAAACACTGTATATCTAATTGTGTCTGCTGAACTGGTTAGTTGTACTGTACATCTAGTCATTTAGCAGATCCAATGCACATAATGTCCATTTTATATATGTGGTAAGTGCCTTTCCCCGAATGATTTTCGTTTGGGCGGACAGTTGTGGTTTGTGTTGTACATCTTTTATGAGGATTCTCAAATGAATGCAAACTTCGCCAAACATGGGCATTTAATAAAACATAACTTATGAAAATATATAGTTCATATATAAATATTTTAATATATCATGGTCTTGATGCTGTTTCAAGTGCTGATCGCTGTATCGAGTGAAGCTATTTCATATCTTCCAGACTTAAAGACTTTAATCTGGCATTTCTTAATAGGCCTCTAGTTGTCAGACCAGCTCCCTGCTGGAATGGTCAGAGCCAGTGCTTTAAGTCATTGTTAAGTGTTTGGAAGATGACCAATCCTTTCGCTTAAGCTCTGTCATTTGGATGTTGAATTAGAAAATCACTAAAGGCTCTGAGGAGCGATTTGCATGTGGAAACTATGGCCAAGCCTGTAGCTGTCAAATACATATAACTTTTCAAAAGCTGGTGTACCTTATAACTACAGGCCTGTTACACTTTTAGTTCTTTGCTAACCAACACCATTCATTTAAAAGCGAATAATTCCACAAACACACACACACACACACACACATATTCCTTTGGATATGATATTTAATTCAGCCTCTGCTTAAGCCTGACGCACCCCTCCAGCTTCCCCCCCAGATATGCTCTGTGCTCAGTGTGTATTCAATTTTTAATCGAGGATGACAGTGCCGATCTCACCATTTTTTTTTTTCGTAATCTGACAGACTGTCCTCTATGAAAAGCATACTGCCTCGCAGTGGTGCTGACTGGTGATTACTGTTGAAACATTCGCTCTCGGTTGATGTCCGGCTGAAATGGATGTTTCAGGACAGGTCAAGTTTGCACAGTAGATGTGGTCTGGGGAAGTAACTGGGCATAAGAAAAATAAAAACTAGATAAATAGCATGGATGGATGGATGGATGGATAAATAGGTAGCTAGCATGGATGGATGGATGGATAGCATGGATGGATAGATAGATAGCATGGATGGATAGATAGATAGATAGCATGGATGGATAAATAGATAGACTATTTTGTTGTCATATTTATTGGTCCATTTATCCATAATTAGAGGTAGAAATATGATAGGGAAGAAAGTGAGAATGGTGTGAGATTGGTGTGAAAGGTAGAAGTGGTAAGGATGTAGCTCCTCTTTAGGGCTCCCTTTTGCACGTAATCCTCTACCTTCATTCAATATGGATTACAGAGGCAGTGTCTGTGAAGCCGGAGAGGAGGCTGGCAGAGCTTCCTCTAAGCCTCCCTCTGCCCTCGCCCAGCTCTGCCACGGCTGTCACTGTGTGATCCCAACAAGCTGCCTGATAAAAAGAGAGGAAGAGAGAAAGAGAGAGAGGGGGAAGGAGAGCATGCCACACTGTGGAAAAGCTTACTTGAGTTCAGCCAACGTCTCAGCGTCTGAGCACAGGTTAATGCCTGCTTCGGCACGGATTGCACCAGCCACGTTTCCATGGGAACCATCACCACCACCCCTAAAACAGCTTAATAACAATGTGCATGGAATGATTTGCTGGGGGCTCGAGACACATATTTGTGTGCAGTGCTGGAACATTGGTTTACAAATGATGTACCATACTTCACTTCAGGAGATTCGCTTCATGCATTAACACTGACAGCTCTTACAGAATCAGAATGCAGCTGTTGATTATGGTGTATTTTTTATCCTGTCTAGTCATTACCATCCTCTATCCTGTCTAGTATGTACTCATTATTCTATCCTGTCTAGTATGTACTCATTACTAACCTCTATCCTGTCTAGTATGTACTCATTACTAACCTCTATCCTGTCTAGTATGTACTCATTATTCTATCCTGTCTAGTATGTATTCATTACTAACCTCTATCCTGTCTAGTATGTACTCATTACTAACCTCTATCCTGTCTAGTATGTATTCATTACTAACCTATATCCTGTCTAGTATGTACTCATTACTAACCTCTATCCTGTCTAGTATGTACTCATTATTCTATCCTGTCTAGTATGTACTCATTATTCAATCCTGTCTAGTATGTACTCATTACTAACCTCTATCCTGTCTAGTATGTACTCATTACTAACCTCTATCATGTCTAGTATGTACTCATTATTCTATCCTGTCTAGTATGTACTCATTATTCTATCCTGTCTAGTATGTACTCATTACTAACCTCTATCCCGTCTAGTATGTACGCATTACTAACCTCTATCCTGTCTAGTATGTACTCATTACCATCCTCTATCCTGTCTAGTATGTACTCATTATTCTATCCTGTCTAGTATGTACTCATTACCATCCTCTATCCTGTCTAGTATGTACTCATTATTCTATCATGTCTAGTATGTATTCATTACTAACCTCTATCCTGTCTAGTATGTACTCATTATTCTATCCTGTCTAGTATGTACTCATTATTCTATCCTGTCTAGTATGTACTCATTACTAACCTCTATCCTGTCTAGTATGTACTCATTACTAACCTCTATCCTGTCTAGTATGTACTCATTACTAACCTCTATCCTGTCTAGTATGTACTAATTATTCTATCCTGTCTAGTATGTACTCATTATTCTATCCTGTCTAGTATGTACTCATTATTCTATCCTGTCTAGTATGTACGCATTACTAACCTCTATCCTGTCTAGTATGTACTCATTACTAACCTCTATCCTGTCTAGTCATTACTAACCTCTATCCTGTCTAGTATGTATTCATTACTAACCTCTATCCTGTCTAGTATGTATTCATTATTCTATCCTGTCTAGTATGTATTCATTACTAACCTCTATCCTGTCTAGTATGTATTCATTATTCTATCCTGTCTAGTATGTACTCATTATTCTATCCTGTCTAGTATGTACTCATTACTCACCTCTATCCTGTCTAGTATGTATTCATTACTAACCTCTATCCTGTCTAGTATGTATTCATTATTCTATCCTGTCTAGTATGTATTCATTACTAACCTCTATCCTGTCTAGTATGTATTCATTATTCTATCCTGTCTAGTATGTATTCATTACTAACCTCTATCCTGTCTAGTATGTACTCATTATTCTATCCTGTCTTGTATGTACTCATTATTCTATCCTGTCTAGTATGTACTCATTACTAACCTCTATCCCGTCTAGTATGTACTCATTACTAACCTCTATCCTGTCTAGTATGTACTCATTGCTATCCTCTGTCCCTGTTTCTTCCTGCCTTTTGTTTGTCTCTGCCTTTTTTTCTTTGTGTTGATCATCCTCTAGGTGAAGTGATTATTGTTTCTCTCTAACCATTTCATATAATAGCAGGGAAGCCAAACACCCAGACATCATCGCCCTGAGACCCCCCCCTTTTTTTTACAGACTTGCTATTGACTTTTGTCTCCACACTCTTCTCTTCCATTTCTCCTTTCTCTCTCAGCAGCATCTGTCTCTAATCCCTCTTTCCCCCTCCGGCTTTCTCTCCTCGCTCTGTGTACTTGTCGGATGTCTGACTGCAGAGGTGTGTTGGGCTCTGAAGCAGACAGTGTAAGACTCACAAAAAAGCAGTGTTTTGAAAGACAAATATGGACAGAATTTATAACAAACAAATATTACATTTGACAGAAGACCTTCTTCTTTCCGTAAGGTTAAAGTGAGAATAGGATTCACTGCATTAGGCAAAGGCAAATAGTTTCTGTTTGAATTGTGTGCAACCAAATGTATTCAAGTAGGAAGTTGCCAAGCTTGCTCTGCTTTTATTGATTATTTCACTTGTGAGTGTGTTTCCACAGCACTGCAGGTGGGAGATAAGGTTAAGATTAAAGGAGTAATGGAACTGAGATTCGCTGTCAGATAGGGAACTATGTAGTAAAGGAAAGCCTGTGAGTCAAACAGGCAGAGTAGAGCTGGGAAGAGATAGAAAGGAAAAGTGTGCACAGTGTACTCTAGGTGCGGTCTTATTGTAATGGTGAAAAAACACATGGCTTGTTAGTTTATGGCACTTATTCAAATAGGATAGTGTCTCTCTCTGATCCCTTCATCTAGTCCTTTTCTTTCTCACTTTGTCATTAAGTAGACTGTGAGTAGAAATAGGGGGGACAGAGGAACTGAGAGAGCAAAGAGTATTTTTCACAGGATATCGTAGGAGCATGTTTTATAGGGGTGGAGAATCACCACAGCCTGATCAGTCTCAGGGAGTGGAGTGCAGACGTGTCTCTGTTCTTATAACTTCATGGATGTCCTTAAGCACGTCGCATGGTCTCTCCTAATCAACGACAGATCCTTCCCTCAGGGTGCTATTGACTTACGTACTGAAATGGGGGCCATGTTGTTTATTTTTGTGTGCTCGGCAGCATGTAATGAATTGTGTCAAGTGAGTGGTCGGGCGGTAAACTGGAGGCGACAGTTCTTGGTTGTGCTTTGTCAACAAGGAAATCAGGTTGGCCTGTTGAGTGTTGGGAAGACAGCTAACAAGAGACAAAAAAAGATATATTGATTTTACACACATGTAAATACATAGACAGATGTGCTTCAAATAAACTCCCTCCATGACATTTAGTACAAGACAAATTCTTATGATAGTGCCATATAGTGATCAGTATTTCATGGTAAGTATCTGAAATATTTGGTTGTTGTTCTCACAGCCGGCTCCCCATGTAATAGCCCAGTCATCAGGCAGCTTGATTTGATCTCACCAGTCCCCACATTAGAATTCACCTCCAATGGTAGAGTAAAGTAGTTTTTAATAAACACATCTTCTGGCATTGTTCTGTAGTCGTTTTAAGTTCTTGTTGTTATTATGGTGACTTTAGCATTCTTGCAGTGTTTCTGTGTGAAAGAGCGTGAGCTGGCATGATATTAGTGGACAAAAGTTGATCAGAGTGGAGTATAGGCGGCTAATACTGAAGCGCCAAAGGTTGTTCCAAAGGGAAAAAATATTTATGTGTCAGTAGTTTATGAGGGAAAGGGTTTATAGGTCTGTTTATAGTACAACAGCTCCCCCAAGTGGAGGACAGTAGGTAATGTGTGTTTTTTTTTTCATGAGCACTTCCATGTTTTGGTTTGCTAGGTGATATTTTGTCTTTCCTATTCTCTTTTATGTTCCAGATTTTATTATGATATCTGGTATTACTGGAGATATTATAAGGACATTTGGTATTACCACTTGATTTGCATGTTGCTACAACTATACTGTAACAATAATGGACTGGCTCTAACCCTAACAAGGTTCCATCCTTGTTCTTAAAAAACTAAAAACTAAAAACGGTTCTAAATGAATGCCTTTTCACTCGTAGAACCATTTGTTAATAAACCAGCTGAAAGCAACACTGCTGTAAATAGACAAAAACATATCTACATCACATATTAACTACAGTGTGATAGGTCAAGGCTTTACCTGTAGAAATAACATTGGATTTTTATAACTGATGCCTTCTCCTTCACTCTACTTATAATTGTATTCTCATGGATCTGTGATTGCTAGCAGGCAGGTGATTGGCTGAGAGATGACGGAGGTGGAGCTGATGCTGGACTTTGCCTCATCTGGCCGCTCCGGTCGTCGCAACGCCCTCCCTGACATCCTGGGCTCACCGGCAGGGGTCAGCCCTACAGACCTGCCCCTCAAACTAGCGCAGCTGTCAGTCACTGGTATGGCACCTACTCATAAAGGATACTCTCCCTCTGGGATTCTGCATTCGCCTTTCTCTATCCTAAATAAAAATTCTCTCTTTCCCACAATGGGAGTAAATATACAAATCAAAAATAATTTCTTGCATTTTGTTTATGGTATTCATAAACATAGTTAAACAACATTGCATCATTTAAAATTGCACTCATAAGACACCCTTCCTCTACAGCCTATAATCACAGTCCACCTTTCCCTTTTTGCGGTTCACGCTCTCACCAAAGGTCCCTCTTGTCTCTGTGCTTCTCCCTTCCAGATGGGCCAGGTGGGGCTCAGTCCCCCAGCACAGAGGAGCCCCCCGCCCCCACAGACCACAGCGCGGGCCAGGAGGGGACATAGACACATTACCCTTTTGCTTGGACCACCCCATCCAATGGCATCGCCATGGAAATGGGCGCTGAGAGAGAGACATGCGGCAGACAAGACTTGGGGGAGATTGATGTCAGAGCTGTGTCCAGAGAGCCCTGTGTAGCGTGTGTGTGTGTGAGAGAGAGAGAGAGAGAGAGCGCTGGTGAGATAGGTCTGTGGAGAAAGCGGAGATGACAGGAGGACACTGAGAAAAGAGAAGGGGAAGCTGCTTTCAGTCCAAAGATGAGAACTTCCTGTAACTGAACCAACGAGTTCAAGGCAAGACTAAAGAGATGTTTTTTTTTTTTTTTTACTTTTATGATTTTTTTCTAAAGACAAGGATATAGAAAAATGTGAGAAACCTGTGAAGATCGTTTTAATCATTTCTATTTGGTTTACTTGTTTGTAAGTTACATTTGCCAAAGAGCAGTCTAACTGATTTAGAATTTTTGGCCCGGGGAATTGTTTCCTAATCATGATCACAGTACCTGTTATGGATTTCTTCAATGTGGAGATTTGGGGTCTGTGAATGATCCAGGTTGTTTTCTGAAAGAAAATACTTTGAATATGCAGTCATGGGATATCAGCACATGGAAGGACTATGATGGCGGTGCACTGCCGTAAGGGTTGCTGGTATATTCTGTGTATTTGGCACTAGTGTGTATGAAACAAAAGTGTGATTATATATGTATGTGGGTGTTTGTATTTGTATGTGGAAACTTTTTTAGGAAATATATGTAGCATCATCTCAGAGAGCAATCTGGTTAAATATCCCATTGAATTATGTCAACAAATGTATTTATAAACCCAATCAGCCCAAGACTAATATCATCTTGATCAGGCCTGATTGATCAAAGTGATCATGTGGCTTTTCTGGTTTTGTATCCTGAGGTCACTAAAATGACCTTCATCATCTTCAACACGTGAATGTCTATTTTTGTCAGGTACTTGTGAAGCAAAGTCATGTGAAGATGTGTCACTGTGCATTTTTGTTATCCCTTAAGAAAAGTGACACTTGTGTTTTTTAGCAAGCCATTCCACATCACATTCACAAGGAAATGTTCATTTTCTCTGTGAGATGAACAGATGAGCACTCGTATCCTCTTTGTACATGTAATACTGTAACACATGAACAGAAGGCCTCGCACTGATGTGTTATAAACATGCAGTAGTCAGCATTGTGTCCTGAGGTTAAAACCACAGGGTTATATCATGGGGGGCATTGTAAAAGCATTGTGATCTCAGATATTCTGAAGACACTTACACTTGATATAAAATGTTTTTTTTTGGTGATAAAACCTGATGTGGGACTAATAACAATTCAAAAACAATAAATAATTCAAAAACAATTTACTTACACATGTTTCTGACACTAGGTCTGAATATTTCAAAGCTTTACACACAAGTCATAAAACTGCACACGCAAAATGCAAAACACCTCATATCTCCTCCCAAATAAAACACTGCATTCAAAACTCAATGATCCCTTTTCAAAATCTAACTTTTGTCACAAATGTCACACACATTATTCATATGGTTAAACCTTTTCAATCACTAATAACACACTAGTGTGATAATTCTAACACACTTTGTCAGGCTAATTCCTTTTGCAGTTATAGTGTTAAAGTGCACTTCATACAGCAATTTGACCAAGCTGGTTACAATACACTGAATACATGTGTGGAGGCTATCCTATTAGCCTCAGTGTGGACGGCAAAGTGTTCCCAACGCGTAGCAAATAATCCTTTGTCCAGGCATGAACTCTCTTTGGGTGGTGTTCCCGTTTATTATAAAGGTATAAATTCATACATAAAATTGGTCCTTTCACCCAGTGCTGTTTGCCTATTAACAAGATGCTGTCGGTGAAGTGGGTTTCAGAGCGACGGTAAGAACCGTGTGTTCCCCGCCATCCACACCTTTCCCTAATTGAGTAATCACACATGTAGATATACCCAATTTCCCGTGACGTGCCACACCCAGTGCAATACTCCCCCAAGTGGCTAAAATAAGTAACACTAAAATAAAGCTAACTAAAAGGTGGATAGAAATGGCTCCAACATCTTCACAAATGTCAGTCCTTTTTTCCAAAACACTAAAGTGTTTCACCACACAGTGCACCTCTAGAGTGTGCAAAATACAAAAAAGTTAGCAATAAAGTTCAACACAGCAAACGGAAATATATTTAGTCAACACAAAAATGCAGAATGCATTACCAAAATAGTCTTTCAGTGTGTTCAGTATGAGACACATCATACACAGTATTTTAGGGTAGGCTATGTAAGAAAGAAAAAAAAGACCCTTTGTACATGATACATACATTAAACAGAGACTATGTGACTCTACCCGGCCTCCTATTTGGGCCTAGTCATAACAACTTGTCAACATAGCAGCAACACAACCAATGCCCTGCTTTGGATCTGGTATACATGTCTTGAATTTTGAAGGGCAGAGCCTTAAAAAGGCACACGTGTGTTCAAAGTCTGTTTGTTGGTTTGCAAATAGCGTTTCATGAAAACTGAGTGAAAGGCTGAGAATGAGCTTGAAGTTTTGCAGATTTTGTGTGGTGTTTTGCTGTTTGAGTTACATGGGAAAATGTTGTGTGTAAGCATTTAAAGAAAAACTGTAAAAGATATGTGCAAATATCAAGTGTCCTTGATATTGCATGGATTTGTAAGATCTGCTGTATATCTTCCCCTAGTCCCTTTCCACACATAACTGAAGTTTATGAAACTGAATTTATCCTCTCTGAATGAAATTTTCAGTAGTGTATCATCAAATGATGGTATATAAATATAAACCTTTTAGTGATGTGCCAAAGTAAGATGATACTACTTCTGTCTAATGCTCTGTCATCAGGTATAGTCTACCTTGACACTGAGACATCAAGAAATGAATCCAAATGAAGAGCAATATTGTAGTTTTATTTTATTATAAGGTTTTATATGTGTTGTGTGGTATGGCTAAGTTGTCCAAAGCGATTCTCAGTCTTGTGCCCAACTACAACTATAATTTCAGTAAACAAAAAAAAAAAATGCACATTACTCAAGCTTTTCCTCATGATACATAACACATAATGCTATATCCCTTACCGGATTAAGTTGATAAATTTGCAAAAAGCCATTAGATGTTTTGAGTCAAGTGACATAGTATATTTTGGTGAGGTAATGTCCTATTAAAGACACCAGGTGGAGCCCTAATAGCAAATTGTGATGGCCTCAGTGGTCATTGGGTGCATACAGTAATGAGTTCTGGACTTCTCTGGAGTTGAATGAGTAAACAATATCAGGATCCTCTCTTGACTGCACAGACATTACACTTTCAGAGTGTTGATCACCATCTCATTTCCAGCAATAGGCTCTTAAGGCTGACATTTTGTCTCTTGAGGTAACAGTGTGTATAGGCAAGACAGGTTCTTTTCATTCATACAAATTGGTAATTCAAAGTGAGCAGATAAAAGAACATACAGTGTGGTTATAGTGTGTATAAAGGGAAATTAACATATGTAGAACAGCATATTAAAAAAACAGACTGACAGTGTGCCATTTGGTTGCTTCTCATAACATTCAGTCTGTTTTGTTATGTGGTCTGTCTCTCCTCTATGCCTGCCACACTTCAGGGAGCACTTTTGTCTACTGCTGAAATATTCACAGGATTCCCCACAGGTTGTCAAATGAAATACGTCAGTGAGAGGAATAGACATTTTGATGGTAGGAGATTTTTCCCCGTCACATCATGGAGATTTGAACATACTGCATCATCATTTTACAGTAAGTCACTTGGGGCAGCATGCATAACCTCTAAAAGTTGTTTTCATTCAGTTTATTTTATTTCATCAAAAAATTAAAGTTATACTTTTAAACAATTTCTAGTTCAGATGAACACTATTTCACCATGTTTCAGTGATTCAGGGAAGTATAACCAAAATGGTGACCCAGCTTGGTAACAACACAATCTCGCTATTTAGTGGAAAAAAACGTGTTGCCCACAGAGTCTGAGTAGCCATACTTGACTGGTGTGATTAGAGGGTGGCTTGGTTTTAATCAGGGTAAGAACCCTCCGAAACATCTGTCCGTCTGTGCCAACAAAAAACACTGCAGCCTCTCACAGCTGGCCACTGGCAAGCAGCAGGGAAATGAACTACAGCTGAAAGACACACAGTGTATCAAGTCACAATAAACGCAGTGGAGGAAGTGAATTAATGTGTGCCCAAAGTATTGGGTTATCTTTGTGTTCAGGTCAAATGGACCCAAAATACTGAAGAGTTTCTTCCTCAGGTTGGCCCTTCATGGCTGCTAGCTATTGTTCGAAGGCCTATCTTGTTTTGTTCGACCTGCACATGAACTACTGCAGCAGGCAGTGGTCCAGTCCTGGCATTGATTTCAGCGGTATGGATGCAGATGGCTCCTGTCCATATCTGTGGTCTGATTCATGAGTGGCTATTATAGCCTAGTTACGAGAACAGTTCCATAAAAATGAGGGTATCAGTCTCTCACATAAGTAGGGCCATTTGGAAATGAGTTTTTCGAGTGCTCTGAGAAACAGAATCTTTAAAGAGAACAGAACTCAGACTGATTTTGTCTATGTGTAACATTAAAAGACCAAGTCGAGGTTCAAATTCAAACAAATGCCCATGCATCTGATCGCCATACTTACTCACAGATGTAAACGGATCTGGATTAGATCATTTCAGGAGAGGTCAGTGACAGTCCATATGGTAGATGCAGTTCTGGCAAATGGCACGGTCAGACGGCCCTGTGTCTTCATACCTCGTTGTCGTGGAAACCAAGCATGGCTGTGATGAGGGGCGGGAAGGAGTGAGCAGAGCGTGCAGGGGTGACATGAGTCCACCAATTCCCTCCCAACTGAATGTGAACATAGCCCCAGCAGTCTCTCACCACCCCACCTTCTTCACACTGTTGGCCAGACATTATACAGCAATGGCGACTGCCCTGATGTGGTTGCTAAGCGACAAGTTACTAGGGTAACCAATCTTTGAGTAAAAAAGATAGACCCAGTCCTTGAAAAATGCTCTGCCGTTGCAATGTGACATCTCTCCTTTTGAACAGAGACGCTACTGTTATCCTTTCAGGCCTATTCAACCCGCAGAAGTCGAGGCTAATGTTTGTTGGCAGCAGAGACAAATACAACGGCCTTGAAGGCTGATTTGCAGGGATTGGGCAAGAATGCATTCGCAGCTCTACGGAGGACTGGCTGGAGGTTGGCGGGGGGAGATGGGAGAGGAGAGGCTGTGCACGGAGAGGGGCGGGTGGATGAGCAAATACATGAACCGATGTCTGTCTCATGGATGAAAATAATGCAAATCCATAACCCTAGACAGAGACAAGATCCTGGCCAGCCTGCAACATGAACTGAAACCATTACACATTTGCACAGAACATTTGATCACACTCTCATGCACTGATGTAATGTTCAATGAGACATACAGTGCATTCCATTGCATTTGTGATATATAACCTCTATAACAGCTACGGACCGGAAGCATGCTCCAGTGAAAGCTGACCTTTTTGGTGGGCTCAGACTTCTGCCTATGAGTTAGAGCTTTAGAGGTTTAGAGGGGTTATAACAGTGGTGCCCTGAGGGGTTATAACAGTGGTGCCCTTGTTAAGGAAGAAGGACAGTGCTCAGCTCAATATTCCCAATGTTCTGGGGTGCGACATGGATGGACAGAGGGACCGACACTCATGATTACACATCGATCGGATCCAATCATAAAAATAATGAGAGGGCCAAAGGGAATGCTGGCACCGCTAGGTCCGCGACGGCGTAGGGTGGGGGTGGTTGGGGTGGGCACAGACAGGCTGACGTGTCGCACATGCCTCTGAACGTGCCAGCTTGGCTGGCTGACTCCCACAGCGCTGGGCAAACAGAGTGTGGGGAAGGAGAGAGGATGGGGAGAACATCCACTAGCACGTTTTCATTTGTGCCATTTTTAGCATTGTTAAGTTGCTTGGTAATCGGTGCTTTGGCAGAGCAGAATGAAAGATATTTAAAGAAATGATATTTGAAAAAGAAATTAAGGCTGACACCAATGAGAGAGATGGGTAAGGGGAAAAGAGGAAGGCAGATATTAGTAGTCGACAGAGGAGTAGTGCTCAGTTTTAAAAGGAGAAAGCTTACATAATGGTGATGTTTTATTTAAAGGCAGTGATAAGTGAAATGCTGGAGTGCAATGGCTATTCAGCTTGCCAGTGAGCCCTGGTTTGAGCTTGTCAACCCTAGGGGTGTCTCTCTCTCTCACACACACACACACACATACGCACACATAAACACACACACACACACACACACACACATGCACGCACGTGCACACACGCAGACATACACACACACACACACAAGCACGCACGCACGCACGCACGCACGCACGCACGCACACACACACACACACACACACACCACACACACACACACACACACACACACACACAAACACACATACACAGTACACAGTACACAGTACACATACCCATACACACATAACCACATACTAGCATCTAATGGATGGGCCAAGAGCTACCCAGGAATAAAAGTACTGCAGTGGATATGCACACACACACACAGACACACACACAATACTACGAATTGCACACAACAGAATCTAGAGAGATGTGACAGGGAACTCCACACAAGACCCAACTAAAAACAAGTGCATGGCAGATTTTTGTGAATGCTAAGACACTAAAAAGCTTTTAAGGACTTTCATGGTGCTGTTAGCCGCAACTTCAAATTCACGAAAGGTCTGACTGTGCAAGAACAAGTACTCTGAACAAACCATTTTACACTTCGCCTCTCGTTCTGTCCTGACTTAACCCCTCAATCATCTATCTTCTATGTCGGGTATTCCATGGTGTGGCAGAGGAAGGCCTGAGTGAAATCCTGCCTTTTGGATGCCGGATGAAAAGATGGATCTAACCGAACAATCCCCCATCCTCGTGACCGACTGGCCTGTTTTTCAACGTACTCTTTTTTTCTGCCAGGCCGTTATAATCGGATCTTTTGTCCTGGTGTTGGCGGGCCGAGAAGCCTGGGCAGCTGATATCTGATTCTCCATTGTGCAGCCGGAGAGAGGTGGCTGGCAGGATTACAGCTCTCACAGCGGAGCAACGGTCGCTCTTTTCATTGCTTCCTCCAAGGAGATGCTGGTATTTTTCCACCTGGACAATAGCGAGGACACAAACTAATGAAAGGACAGAATGCCTGAGAGTGTTAGAATTTTCTTTTCTTTCTTTCTTTCCCACTTCATTAGGTCAATGTATTTTTTTGACTGTATGGTTTAAAAAAAAAAAAGCCTGTCTCACTCTCAGGCAAACGGCCCTCTAGAGTTTAGTCTTATCCATTCCTACAAAAAACATGATTTCTGGTTATAGCATGCATCATGTATTGAAGTTGTAGTATAGTACAGTTGTTAGGTTTTTTTTCTTCTTTACAACTGCTCACACACGTTTTCTGAAACTTTGAGTAATTTTTTCCAAACTTTACACATAACTCAAAAACTGCACACAGAAAATGCAAACCCCCCCATATCTCCTGCCAAATGAAACACTCTATTCAAAACTCTAAACACTGACCACCAATAACTGCTTTTCAAAATCACATTTTTGTGTTAAATGGCAAACACAGCTATTCATATGGTTAAACCCGTCATAGTGGTTAAACTACTAAATACACAGTAGGCAGATACATGTACAACACTCCTATCTTTTGAACTTAAGGTGTTATAGTGTCCTACATAGAGCAATCTGATAAAACCTGTATATCAGGGGCTCTAAAACAAACTGGGGTCGCATGCTTATATGGGCTCAGTTCATCTCACATGTTTGTTTGGGTTGTGTGAGAGTGGAGAGTGGAGATAGACGGGAAGTTTCAGAATTCATCCAGAAAATGAAACCAAATGATACAGACTCTGGCCTGATGGTTGCTTGCATTAACCTCATTTACCTCCTGCTATAGCCTTAGCTGCTATGCATTGTGAGTCCTTGAAAAAAACCTTGTTTGGGTTCTATTAGCGCTTTCTGCTCAAGTCAAAAGCCTCGTTCATTCATAATTAATCAGACCTATTTCATCTTAATGGACACAGTGAGGCGTGAGTGCACAACAGGAAAAAAAAGATGGCAAATGAGTTGAGACAGATTGCTGATGCATTATGCTATATCAACTCCCTAATGGTAGCATGACTGACTGAGGCGTATGCTATTTGCTCTAACATTTAGACATTGGTTGCTGTTTTGTTTTGTGCAATGGCCGTTGAATCAGTACAAAAATGATGGTTTTAAACAACAAAACTTCAACTTATGTATAATATATGAAAATGACTGTCATTCATCTTTGGTTGACTGCTTGCCAATTTGTATTCAGTATGTAAGCTAAGACTTGGCATGGATAAATGTTACCAGCTTTTGCCCTAGGGGACAATTGTAGATTCATCTGTTAAGTCTGGTCCCATATAAATGGAAATACAGGAGAGCAATAGCTTATATATTCAGAAAGAGAGGGAGGGGGTGAGAGGGGGGGGCAGAGGGAGAGAGAGAGAGGAAGATAATTCATGAAAAGGTGTAAGGACGCATGTGTACACCATGTGAGCCTATGTTGTGGTGGGTAGGGTGAAAGGGTGACAGGCACGTGTTTCTTACAGGAGCACAAACGCTTCGCCACAAGACCATGAGAGGAGGGCCATTACATAATGCTGTGACGTTTCCAATTATGATGTCACAGGCCAGAGGAGGCCTTACAGCCAGAACAGTCGAAGTGACTGGAAGCTGAACCTAAATGCAAACCGTAAAAAAATGCTTAATTTTAAGAATATGTATTTACACCTCCCCTTTACAGATGGATGATTGGAACTGCTCCCACCTCCTTTTGCCTACTTCTGGACACAGCATAATATATATACCTCCATTTTACATGTATATATTCACCTATACTATGTATTGGCATGTAATAGTTTGTGTATATAAATCATTGATGAGATAAAGAAAGATACTTTTATAGTGGTTACATCCAGGGTTTGCAAGGCCTGTTGTTATCTCCAGCCACAATCCTATCTAGGTCAGTCTCCAGAGGGAGATCCAGCATCAGCACCGTCTAAGCTTTCAGTTTGACAACAATGTTTTATTTGATTGATACATTCTTCAGCTGCATGCTGATTAGTATTTCAATGCTTTTACCCCAAACAGAATGTTTATAAAATAACTCATTATACATCTGGTGGAATAAGCTACGCATGATACATCTGTTATGACGTTAATTGGCAGTAGCGTCAACGAATAACGAGTGCAACATTTCTAAGATTACATATATGTATTTCACTGTTTAAGACCCAAGTAGGCTATAAACACAGGGGCTTATTTTTACCCTACAGGACACATGAATATACTACTATCTACGAAGTTTACTATGCTGATCATTAAGATACCATAGTCGTTTTTCATAAACAATCTCATTTTTTTCATCTCATGATCCAGAGTGCCTCTCTCATCACAACTGCTTTAATGGGTATCTCGATCAGCAGGGAAGCCGACATGACCCCATTCTCACCCCTGATTTAAAGCAAGAAGCTTTCTACTCCAGTAAGAGTGTGCACTCACCACCATCTGCTCCCAGACCCTGTGGCAGGCACTCCCTGAGTCCCAAAATATGATATGGTATCACCAAGAGATTATGGGGACGGAGGCATGGGTAACAGGTGCTTGAGTTTAAGTGATGCAGGTGTTTCCGTTTTGGCTTATTATGACAATTCATTTTGTTTTGATAGCCTATGGGGCTAAATAGGATCAACTCATTCTTTCTCTATTCTTATTTTTTGAAAATAGGAAGTGGGTGGGTGGAAAGAAAGAGAGAAATAGAGATAGAGAGAAAGAAAGAAAGAGAGAGAGAGAGGGAGAGATAGTTCCTGCTTTTGTAGGCCTATGCTATCTTTACAAGCATAACCTATTATGTAACACTGAAATGTGACATTGCTTAGTATTCTGTTTGTCAGTGGAGGGACTCCAAATCAAACATGAAAACTGACAAAATATAACAGCACAACATATACGTACATAAGTGCACAGCTTGGTGTGACAAACAAACCTGCATTCACCTAAAATTGGACAGCCTGATACTAAATTGCCTTGTGTCTGCCAAATTAAATGTAGTAGCCTAACCAAGCCCTGGTATGTATTTATAACTGACAAAATAAACTGTAAAAATAATGCTGAATATGTACATAATTCCCAAGGTTAACGATTCATAAATATAATCCTATAATAATGATATAGTAGAATAATATAATCAGCTTTCATACTGACGACAAAATGCAAAAAAAGCGTAGACAATCTGTATTTCCCAGCATTTTTATGATTGACGTATTGGATTGGTTGAGATTAGCCAATCACACCCAAGCAGAATTTATGACGTCACGTCTCTTGTCCTTTTTTGCGAGAACTGCCAAAACTGAGGTAGAGGGCGAGGAGAAGTCGGCGCGTGTGGAACTCCTATCAGTTCACATCCTGAAGGTGAGGCATAACAATATTTTAAAGATGATGTATGAAGTGATTAGTGGTCTGAACAGCGGCAGTTGCCGTGATATTGAAACGAATGGCACTGTTTTATATTTTATTTGTTTGTTTTCCCCCCCCGGCAAATCTTTGTGTTGCTGTGATTTAAGAAAATGTGCACTCTATGAGTTTAGTCAAGTTAACGTTTGCTAACTTAGCTAGCCAGATGACGTTTCATATGAATTGCGGGTGTGTTGATGTGCTGATGCCTTTCTTTTTTTAAATAAGAAAACTGATGCTGAAGACTGGCCAAGGGTCGATTCTACATACAATATAGCGATAAAAATGCAGCTGTCTGACGTTAGTTCATAGAAACGAGTCCTAAGACGCAGACTTAACATTACGTTGGTTTTCTCATTAGTTAAGTAAATAGTAATCACTTTAGATGGAAATTTAACATAGAATTACAGGTTAACGTTAGCTAAGTTAGGTATGGTATTGTCAACCAATGACTAAAGAGCTTATTCATTTTGTGCATTTGTTGCATTTAAGGTTAACGTTATGTAATGTTATTAAACCTAATTTGACTCCATTCGTATTGGTCATTAGTTAACCTTATGATTTGTAAACGTTAGATAACGTTAGATTCCAACTGGTTGGCTGATGTCACTCCAGTGTATAGCCTACAAATTCGCGGGATGGGTGTGATCCTCGTTTGGTGTCTATTGTCTGCAGTGGGTGGCAACGCTAGCGTTGCGTTTTGAAACTGAAGAGTTCAAACCGACAGGTGGGCATCGTCATTTCTGCAGTCTTAATTATCTCATTAGGGTACCTTACTAGCTAAACACAAATGGTTTGGTGACTGTCAGAAAACTAGGCAACCTTACTTTTAAATGCTACCTACAACATTAATTTGACTGAAGCTAGCGCAGACTAGTCATGCCCTGTGATGTCTTTGTTAATGCAGCAGTCTAGCATCCACCGGTTCTTTTGTCTATGTTAATTCACCTAACGGGCGTCTGTCAGCTCATAACGTCAAAACCGCAATGTAACAGATTGTTTGCTATCTTTTATCATCAGCGTCTTATGTGAATGTCTTTATTTACATTATGGTTAATTCATTTTTGCGCTCAGTTGAAAATGCCTTCATGTCGAAGATCCTGGTGCGCCTTGCCCATGGCGATGTCTTAAAAGCTTATAGAAATTCATAATGAAATGAATAGAAAATGAAATGTTCATAATAGTCGTGTCATTTCAAGCTTGATTGGGGAAGCGTTAGTATTACATTAAATAACGTGTCTATTTGGTGCACTGAATGAATACTGCTCGGCGACACCCATTCCAAAGCAAGGCCACAAAAAAAAACACCATTTAATGAAATGTTTATTTATTAATTTAAGTTAAGCAATGTATGAAAACGGTCGATACACAGTATTTATTTTGCGTAGCATTCCCTACTTTGCCTAATTCATTTTTATGACACCACCCAAGTTTGCTCGGTGTTAGAATGCATTCGATGGAATTGATCGATTTGATGAATCCAGTCTGACAATTACCTGATGAGACTGCTCGTTTACTGCCTTTCCGTCATTAGTGATGTGAAATCGGCAGAACCTGCTGTTATTCTATATACATTTGTCTTGCCAAATGGTAAACAAAGACAGGTGCACAACGCTTTGTGAAATTGGTCACAAGAGGGCAGTAGTCAACTACAGCACATCTGTGACCAGGGAGGAGGCTTATGCAACTCTCACTTTGTGCCAAGGAAGCTGCTAGAAAATCAGGCAGAGAAGCCTTTGTGTGATGAAATGTGCTTAATTTCTATGTTTATTATTATTCCTTAGGTAAATCACACAAACCTAATTGATCAGCAATGGCATCCTCTGGAGGTGAGTATGTGTAACCTGCGTTGTGTAGACAAGCACAGTTCCGCACCAGACTCAAACTCGTAACCCTGGCCATGGGAGGTGGGTGTGCTAGCATGGGGGCTAAAACCCAGGGGTGCTAACGCGTCTCTGAAGGCATCGGGGAGTTAGGTTTACTTCCTGCACAGCATTGTACCCGCTGGCTACTGTTACAATCGCCCCCCTAAACCTCACTCCCAATCCGGGTCATGGCACCAACTGCGCTGTGTAGACAAGCAGGGTCCCATACCGGGACTTGAACTCATAAACTCAGGCATGGGAGGCCTGCATGCTAACCAAATGTAATTATGTACAGACTGATTCATTAAAAAAAATAACGTTTTATGGTGTTTTTGAAATGTTGTTGTAGATTGCGTGATCTGATCTGTTACAACTTATCCCTGTGCGTAGACATTCTAGTGAAGGAGCTGGACAAGCGTGCTTCAGGCCAGGCCTTCGAGGTCCTCCTGAACCCCTCTGCTCCTGATGCCAAGGGCGAGTTTCCCCTACCCACCCCGAAAAAGAAAGATGTTTCACTAGAGGAGATCCAGAGGAAACTGGATGCTGCAGAAGAGAGGCGCAAGGTAATACGCCCACATACACACACCCTAATGTACACATATGCATATGCATCACATAAACGTCCCTGACACGATGACATGCATGCTTATTCATATCCCTGATTTTTGAGCTTTCGTGTGTGTGTGTGTGTGTGTACGCATAACCAGACCCAAGAAGCGGACATGCTGAAGCACCTGGCAGAGAAGCGGGAACACGAGAAGGAGGTACTTCAGAAAGCCATGGAGGAAAACGACAACTTCAGCAAGATGGCAGAGGAAAAGCTCAATCAGAAGATGGAGGCCAACAAGGAGAAACGGGAAGCCCGGATGGCCGAGCTGAACGAGAAGTTCAAGGAAAAGGTAATGGCCACTATCGTACTGTTCAGGGACTGTGTTCCTGCTTTGTTAAAGGCTATGTGTATACATTTTTGTTGGTGGTGACTGACCTATCATAACTCATTATTTTGATGACCGGAATTGGCAGCTAGTCTTATGGTTACCTTTAATTAACTAATACTACGCTGCTACACTGTTGTAGTGGTGGAAGTGATTGACGATACACTAACACTTAGTTCCCTTCATTACTGTGTTTCAGGACAAGAAGCTGGAGGAGGTTAGGAAGAACAAGGAAACAAAAGAAGAGGACAATTAAGTTGCTTTTCATTTTTTTGTTTTCTCAACTTTTTAGGTGGGGATATACTGGGTTTTTTGTACGTATCCAAAGATTTTTTTTTTCTTTTCTTTTAAATTGTAAACATTTTGTTTTTGTGTGTATATTTTGTTTATATGTTTTGTTTCCGTGCTCACATAAGGACAAGGTAGTTTACCTTAATAAAGTTACACAGTTCGTTTATGCTCTTAACATCTGTGTTTGGTCTTTGATGAAACCTCAGCTGTACAAGGATGGAATATTATTAGGTGAATTTTGTACCAGGGAAATTGTTTTATGATGGATGACAGTGGCCAAGAGGAGAAACAAGGCAGGGGAGGTCATTTAAATGCCACAACTTTACTGAAACTACAAGCATAATGGTAGTATACCCATTCTTAACTCTAGCTCTCTAGTCAATCTGTCAGTAATCACAAGAAACCACAGATGGTAATGTGTAACAATGTACCCTGTAAGCATTACAACATAATTTTTCAGTTTCCCATACCCAAAAATTCCAGATTTGCTCTGTGCATGCTCGATCACAAGCTTGCCCTCCAGTATTCTGTGGAATGCCTGGCAAATTGGCAGATGGTCTTAACCAATCAGAGACCAGAATTACTTCCTGTTACCACCGATGGTCTGCTAACAACTCATTGTGTACCGACAGATGCTATGGTAATAAAGAGATTGTCATCTCTTTAGAAGTAATTGTTTATGAATTATGAGTTTTGATTGGATATGGAGGTACAGTCATTCAAAGGGACGTGAACGATGTCAAAAGACAGGCTAGATAGACCTCGAGTTGGTATCAGCTGTGTGTCTACAGGGATGAGTGGTAGCATAGCTGTCTTGACGTATTAGTATTACAGCAGTGCCTCCCCTCGGGGGATGCGCTCCAAGATAGTAGTGAACACCGTATAGGACTTGTTTTACATGTACATACAAATACCTAATAAAATAACAAATCAAGTTTAAATAATAAATTAGCAATACATAAAAAGCTAGTAGGACAAATTAGGACAATCCCTAGCTTGAACCCTCACAGGCGGGGACTATGGAGAAATGAAATATATCTTGTTATCTGCATAACATTTTTGCTACTTTCCTTCCTTCCTTCCTTTGGTTAGTCCGTCCCTCCAATTGATAAAAACGTGAAGGAAACGAGGATGAAGGAGTCAAGGACAGACATGTAGGCCTACAAGACACAAGTCACGTAGGCTAAAAGTCCAGTTCAGTACAGAGGATCTTTGAAAAGACATGAGTCACATATTAAGCGCGACAGTGCGGACAGGCCTCTATTGATATGTTGTTAGGCCTCGGACTAATCTAGATTACTTTTACTGGATTTACACAATACATATTGAGTAAATAATATATTGAGTGAATAAATATACAACTTCTGGCATGCAGAAAATAATCTAGAAACCTAGTTGTAGGCTACTGTACATGAATATAATTATTTGTGACTTGCTGCCTTTTTGGATACCTAGAAAATTGAGGAAGTAACGCCTTAAGTAGTCTACGGCTTGATATTTAAGTGGTCGGGACACTTGCAGTCACCATTGTACAGACAGATTCCCTACACAATAGAATTTTAAACTAATTTATAGACTTAGGTGATAGTCAGAAATGATTCAGGCCAGCCAACAAATCCTCAGAAGTAGGCCCTATCTGTGTAAAGTTCTTTGAGGTCTGCTCGCATCAGGTACGTGCACAGAGAAACCCCTTTACCCTCTGACTTGAAGTTCCCCCTTTGCATAGTTTTTCTAACTATTTCTAAATTTATATTTTAGTTTTTTTTTTTAAACCGCAGCTGCTTTTGAGTTCTGAATCAGCGACACCACGAGCCTTTCCCCCACCCCTTCAACTTCCGCAACCACAGCCACCATTTGGAGACATCCAGTTAACGATGTTCCCTAAGCTTTGGCGTTGTTTGTCACTGTTATGAAACTAAAATACGATTAAAGAAGTAGGCCTATCACAATACAGTCTGCAATTGTCCAAGTAGACTTTTGTAGCCAATAGCCCAAAAGCTTCACAACACACAAGCTTGTCTGGCGATAATTAGCCTCGTCAATGAAAGCGTGTACACCCCCTAGTTCCGTTGTCAGGCAACTTCTATGTCTATGCAATCATATCAGGCAACTTCTAGTCTATGCAATCATATTTGAATATCAGAGATGGTAGCAGATATGTCAACACTTTCTGGAGGAGCACTAATAGAGCTGTGTAATGGGCTGAAGATGAGCTATGCTCACTGATTGTCTTTGGGTTTGTAGTAAAGGTGTGTTAGGCGGCTATAGCTCACAAGTCTACTTGAAACATTAAATTGATTAATTCATGAAAGGTGTGCTTCTGTATATTACTTAATAAATAATAACTGTCGGAGCCTGAGCACTTGTCCTCCAAAATGTCTGTGCACGCAATATCTGCTGTGATCTGACCAGAGGAGACTCTTTTACCCTTTGATGTCTACGGCCACCTAGTGGTGCATTGGTGCAAGAGACATCTGAACACTCCATCTTAGAGGGAAATAACGGTAATTGAAATGAATGTAAAACCACTGTAATGAACCAGTTACTGTTTCATGCTAAACCAGAAATTGAAATTGATGTAGGGTATGTGCCAGCACTTCCTATTTGTTTTTGCAATGTTGCCTTTGTGTAGCAATAACAACATTGCCAAAACATTAAGGGAAACAACAGTGATCAGAGGTTTTCCACTGTGTGCCAAATCAATGGATTCTGGATAGCATATAACTTACTTTTAATTCTAAAGTGTCAAAGAATAAAAACCCACAGCCACAGTTGTAGGAAAAAGTTTAGTTTTTTTTAATTGAAAAGAAGAAAATACAACTCCTGCAGTAACAAACAGTAAAACGTTTAAATAATGTTACTATTTACACACACACACACACACACACGTATCTCTCTCTCTCTCTCTCTCTCTCCCTCTCTATCTCTATCTATCTATCTATCTATCTATCTATCTATATATATATATACAGTGGGGAAAATAAGTATTTGAACCCCTGCCGATTTCGCAAGTTTGGCCACTTGCAAAGAAATGTGTGATCTATAATTGTAATAGTAGGTATATTTTAACAGTGAGAAACAGAATATCAACAAAAAAATAACATTTTATAACATTTATGACTTAATTTGCATTTGATGCAGAAAATAAGTATTTGAACCCCTAGCAAAACATGACTTAGTACTTGGTGGAATAACCCTTGTTGGCAAGCACAGACATCAGACTTTTCTTGTAGTTGGTCACCAGGTTTACAGACATCTCAGGAGGGATTTTGGTCCATTCCTCTTTGCAGATCCTCTCCAAATCCTTAAGGTTGCATTTTCAATGGGAGGGAATGAGGGAATGAGGTTCAAGCCCAATATTCCACATTACATGGCCCCATCCATAGTCCCCTCGATGCAGTGGAGTCGTCCTGTACCCTTGGCAGAGAAACAGCCCCAAAGCATAATGTTTCCACCTCCATGCTTGACAGTGGGGATGGTGTCATATTCAGCATTCATCCCCCTCCAAACGCGGCAAGTCGAGTTGATGCCAAAGAGCTTGATTTTGGTCTCATCTGACCACATCCTGTCTCCCAATCCTCCTTAGAATCATTCAAGTGTTCATTGGCAAACTTCAGACGGCCCTGTACATGTGCTTCCTTGAGCAGGGGGACCTTGAGAGTTCTGCAGTACTTCAAACCATTACGGCGTAGTGTGTTGCCAATGGTTTTCTTGGTGACTGTGGTCCCAGCTGCCTTGAGATCATTCACAAGCTCACCCTGTGTAGTTCTGGGGTTATGCACCTTTCGGATGATCACCGATACCACACGAGGGGATATCTTGCATGGAGCCCCAGACCTAGAGCGATGGACAGCTGTTTGGTGTTGCTTCCATTTGCGAATAATCGCACCAATAGTTGTCTGCTTCTCACCAAGCTGCTTGCCGATGGTTTTGTAACCCATTACAGCCTTGTGCAGGTCTACAATCTTATCTCTGACTTCCTTGGTCAACTCTTTGGTCTTGCCCATGGTGGTGAGGTTGAAGGTGTGAAGTATGATTCTTTGGACAGGTTTCTTTTTTATACACGTCACCAGTTGAGATCAGGTGTACCTTGTTAGGCCTAATGAGGACTAATCTGTGTGCTTCTTGGGCACATAACTGGTCATTGGGAGCCAGAATTCTTGCTGTTTGCTTAGGGGTTCAAATACTTATTTTCTGCATCAAATACAAATAAAGTCATAAATGTTATAAAATGCAGTTTTCTGGATTTGTTTGTTGATATTCTATGTCTCACTGTTAAAATACACCTACCATTACAATTATAGATCACACATTTCTTTGCAAGTGGCCAAACTTGCGAAATCGGCAGAGGTTCAAATACTTATTTTCCCTACTGTATACACAGTAAGTGGAATGTGCCCAGGGGTACAGTTATCTCTTAGTGTTCTAATGAATCTCACTGCATCTTGCAGGGTGTATTTGTATAAACCCCCCCTCCCACACATTCATCAGTGTTGCAGCCAGTTTCTAGACATTGGTGCTTTTTGTTGGCCATGCAGTGAGAAGCCTGTGATGCGATCATGCCTGTGTTAGTCAGCCTGTACCTCTCCACATAATTCTCTGCTCGTCTGTGCTTTCTCAGCCAAAAGGCCGCTGTTTTCCCTGAATGCAGCTTTTACAGGAACCTAGTCCACAAGTGCAAATAGGCATAACATGGTGGAAGTGAAGACAAAGTTGCTCACACAACCAAAAGTCAGGGCTTAATTCACACAAAGCACTCATGCAGATCTATAGCTTACATATACAATAAGTTGCTTCAGATACAAATAAATCTGAATGTAAATGTGAATGGATTTCTTGGTATTTTACCCCTGCTGTTGCATGGGAGAGTGACATTATCCCCCAAGGGACAGAGCAAACATAGTCTCAGCACTTTACACGGCCTACAAACACAATGACTGACTTTCAGAGACTGGGCTCTCATTGGCTCCCACAAAGACACATTGTCCTCGCAGCCTCTGCGTAGGACAAGAATGCCTGTGACTTCAGATGTTGTGAAGCAGAAGTCACAGTCGGATCAGAACAATGCACTGACAGTTTGGACTCTGGACCAGTTAACACAATGTAGATCTCTCTTAAATAACTCACAGTTTTAGAGTGATTGTAAGTCTCTGCATTTAAAAAAACCCCTGATTGTTGTTGATTAAGACCTGCTAGAAATGTAACTTGGGTCAGGCATTTTGATTTGTACCAAAGTTTTTGGTCCAACTACATTCAGGGGAAATACAACAGGGCTTTGCTAAACCGGCACAATTCTTTCTAAATCTTACATTGCATCATGCAGTGTTCTCTGTATTTGGGCCACAACTATACAGTCC
The DNA here is from genome assembly GCF_900700415.2 of Clupea harengus. Lineage (NCBI taxonomy): Eukaryota > Metazoa > Chordata > Actinopteri > Clupeiformes > Clupeidae > Clupea > Clupea harengus. The sequence goes on along the minus strand of NC_045162.1, from coordinate 15,128,050 downwards.
TGGCGTTGTAACGCTATATGCTGCAATCCAGTAACGTTTTGGTTGTAAAAAAAAACAACAACAATAACCTAGTGTGACCCCATGTTTCTGAACTGTACATAATGTCCCAAATAAATACTCTGCACCTGTACCTACTGTCATTGTACAATGTGACTAGATTGTGCATTCATCAATTTATAAATTAGATATTTAAATTTGACATGCAATAGGTTTTTTGATGTAAAAACTCAAACAAAACATGAGGTAATGGCAGCCTTTATTTGTAAAATCTTGAATTTTATTAGCAAATTTAGTCTTACTTTGATATTATCCTTAGGTATCCTTCAGAAATGGTTTCTCTCTTTAAAGTGTATGAAGAAACCTTTGAATGGTCATAGGTCATAGGAATTCTTACATGATATAATGCTTTTCTTTTTAACGATTTCTGATATTGTCCTTAAAGCTTTTACAGTTTCAATTACTTTTGGCAGTGAAAATGATTTCTGTACATGATTAAACACTGGCTAATGTAGTATGTCGTAAATTAGGGCCTGAAGGCTTTCACGATTGGACAACTGGCAGGAGACGCGTGGGACGATGTGCCAGAACAGGCTGCGGATTGGATAAACATCCCGCCTATCAACTGTAGGAGGACTGTATCCTGACTGCACCCGTAGCGATTCTGCTGAAATCGGACAAGCGACTCGCCCTAAAACGGAACATCTCTTCTTTCTTTTTATCTGGTATCATGCGAAACCTGTCCAATCTGCTGAAAACCTGTCAGGAGGAAACGTCAACGATTTACTGCTGAATCGTTGGACACTCATTACTTTACAGGTGGGATGTTTAAAAAGCACACCGGTAGCACAGGCTGTCAGTAGGACACCAGCGACAAATTAGCTGTCTATAACGTGTGCCAAGGCGTTTAACGAAAATGTATCCAGGATGAGACCTAATTTCGCTTTTTACATGTTAGCTGGTTGTAACTCTTCTGTGAGCACGCATTTCTGATTGTTATTAATAGGATGCGTCGATTGTGGGCGTCGGCCTGTAACGTTTATTTTAGGGATTGGAAATTGCCGTTAATGTAACGTTATATAATTTTGCAATAAATATTTCAACAAAGTTCCATCTAGCCTACTCATGCATGATCGGCTATGCTATTTTGATTTGTTTGAAACTGTGTACGTTTGGAAATAGGCTACATCTAGCGATTTGGTAGCATACACATGAAGAGGCACGAGGGTGCGGAATACACTGTGTCCCAGCCGCATGCCTTTATGCCTTTGCTAAATTATTCACTGTCACCACCCAGCGTCTCCATCATGGGGCCCTTTTTGACTCATTTTATCCTATCAGCTGCTCACGAATGGAAATATTTCATTGCAAGGCATCGCCGTCTCCAAACGGATGTCGAGGAAGCTGTCAGGATGATGATACTAGCGTTACGTAACCCTTCCCCATTCATTGTTAAGGCGAAGGAATAGGTTGGGCGCTTCAGAAATTGTGATAGGCCAGGGAGTAAACTGCATCATCTCTTCATTCATGGCTACATTTTTATTGTATCCTATTTAGTTAAGCCGGGTCTATCCCTAACCCTAACGTTTAGATTAATAGCAGGACATTCTTGTTTAATGTCTTCTCTATAATTTTGGGGTGCTATAGTCACTGGTGCCTACTTTGCATGAATCAGGTTCTCTACCGTAGGCTATTTTGAGTGGTTGTAAGAAAGTTCAAATTATGTATTATATTTAGAAAAAGCACAGTATAGTTCCACCTACTCTATTTAGATGTGAGGGATCAAGGCCAACCAATTTGAATTCTATACACATTCTTTGCAGATTGAGTTCTCAAGATATAACCTTGATAGAAGCAGTTCATTTTATGCCCTGTATTAATGTGCCTTATCATTATCCACTTGTCCTCCAAACCACAGATTCTAGAGCTCTCTACCTGTCCACCCTCATTTCACCATGGCGACAGTAGTCATGGAGCAGATCGGTCGTCTGTTCATCAATGCACAGCAACTCCGGCAGATCCCTCAGTTCCTTGAGTCGGCCTTCCCCACGTTGCCATGCACCGTGACACTGAATGACGTGCCCTGGGTGTTCCGCGAGCCAGACATCCTCACCGGCTACCGGCTGCCCGACCAGAGCTGGCGCTACTACTTCCTGTCGCTGTTCCAGCGGCACAACGAGACGGTGAATGTGTGGACGCACCTATTGGCCGCCCTGGTCATCATGGTCAAGTTCCAAGAGATGTCTGAGACGGTGGACTTCCTGCGGGACCCCCACGCGCTGCCGATGTTCATTGTGCTGCTGGCTGCCTTCATCTACCTGGCTTTCAGCGCGCTGGCCCACCTGCTTTCTGCCAAGTCCGAGCTCTCGCACTACACCTTCTACTTCCTCGACTACGTTGGCGTGGCCACCTACCAGTACGGAAGCGCGCTCGTGCACTTCTACTATGTCATCGAGGAAGCGTGGCATGAACGGGTTCGCGGCCTCTTCCTGCCCGCTGCCGCCTTCCTGGCGTGGCTGTCGTGCGCTGGCTGCTGCTATGGCAAGTACGCTAGCCCGCGGCTGCCAAAGTTCGCCCACAAGCTGTTCCAGGTGGTGCCCTCGGGGCTGGCCTACTGCCTGGACATCAGCCCCGTTTTCCACCGCATCTACAGCTGCCACAAGCAGGGCTGCTCCGACCGGGCCGTCTCCTACCACTGCTACCAGGTGGCTTTCTTCCTGGTGAGTGCCTACTTCTTCTCGTACCCGCACCCTGAGCATTGGCTGCGGGGCCACTGTGACTTCATCGGCCAGGGCCACCAGATCTTCCACGTGTGCCTGGTGCTCTGCACACTGGTGCAGCTTGAGGCCGTTCGGCTGGACTTCGTTGAGCGCCGGCCCTTGTACGAGCGTCTCCACGGCAACGTGGCACATGGCGACGTGGCACATGACGCCGTGGCGCTGTTCATCTTCATGGCGTGCTGCAGTGCGCTTACCGCCTTTTATGTGCGGAAACGAGTACGTGCACAGCTACAGGAGAAGGAAGACTAAGGCAGGGTGGAGGGACAACACTGGAGGGACAACAATATTGCCCTTATGGTTAATAACATAGAAAACAAAACAAACTTGAAAATGGTGGCATTTCTGTTCTAAAGTACTAACTTTTTTGTGAATTTTGTTGTTTCATAATTTAGTTTGGTTATGTTCTGTGGCTTGCCAAAAATGCATCTTGATTCAGCTGCTGTATGTTGTGTCTGAGCTAACTTTTTATGGTTTTAACTAGATGGATGTCAAACAAGAGTTATCTAATAATACACCATACGTTCCTGTATATTGACCAAATATCTGTTTGTCGATCGTAATATCCCATTTATAACACCATGAATAAGATGTCCAGCCCAAGCAGTGCTACCTGTGTCGTAACTCTGTATGTTTCCCTCTGTAAAGATACTCAACAGGTGTTGTGGTTGTGGTGTAGCTGAACCTTGAGAGTCTAATGGCTCGAGTCATGCTTGTATCATGATGTCCTTGGTAGACTTGCAGTCTCTGAGAGTTTGTATGCTTACACTGCCGTTAATGGTCTCCATTACTGGCAGGTTTTTGCAATCTATCAGACTGCAGCTGTCCGAGATCTACTAATAGGTATTCAACTGGCCATGTTGACACAGGCAGTCACCATCATGTAGCACCTGACAAACAGGCTTTTCCCAGTACATTTTGAATCAGAAACTTAGAATTGAGTTATTGCTTTCTGTTTGCTGTGTATGCCTTGGTTGTGCCAAATTACTTTTTGACCATTCTTGCTTGGAGTGCATGATTTTGTTACATCAATAATACTACTGTTATTTTCTTTAGTACATTTACCTCATATACAGTACATTCAGAAAGTATTCAGACCCCTTCACTTTTGACACTTTTGGTATGTTGCATCCTTATGCTAAGATCATTTAAATTTATATTTTCCCTCATCAGCCTACACTCTACCTCATAATGGCAAAGCGGAAACAGGATTTTAGAAAAAATTATTAAAAAGGAAAAAACGAATCATCAACTTGACATAAGTATTCAGACCCTTTGCTATGACCAGGGCGGGAATTTCCCCAACTCCACGACAGCTCATCTTTCTGGCCTTGATGCCCTTGTAAATATAGCATGTTCATTGGCCCTGTGGCCTTGATGTCCTGCATGGTCTGCATTCATTTTGTAATTATATTTTTCCCCTGAGAAATCAATATACCAATAATGTTGGCAACAATGTCAATGTAAATTTTTCCGTTCTTTGATGCGCTATAATTTACTGGAATATAAAAAGACAGAAGGCAAATGCTGCTGGCAGTCCTGGTGTTGATAGCTAGTTATGTAAACAACGTTATCTAAGGTTTTTGTTAATGAAATCACGTTTGTTAATTCCAGAGTTATCAATTGTAGAAAAAAAATCCTGCCACTTGAAATTTAGCCTCAGATGCCTCCCATTTCTCTTGATAATCTTTTAGATGTTTCTACACCTTGATCTGAGTCCACCTGTGGTAAATTCAACTGGTTGGACATGATTTGGAAAGGCCCACACCTACTTATATAAGGTTTCACAGCTAACAATGCATGTCAGAGCAAAAACAAAACCATGAGATTAAGGGAACTGCCTGCAACACTCAGAGACAGGATTGTGTCTTGGGAAGGCAACAAAAAAATGTCTGCTGCATTGAAGGTTCCCAAGTGCACAGTGTTCTCCATAATTCTTAAATGGGAGAAGTTTGGAACAACCAGAGGTGTTGTACCTAGAGGAAACCAGGCACAGCTCATCCCCTGCCCAATACCATCAGTGGTGGTGGCAGCATCATGCCCTTGTGGTGTCGGTCAGCCGCAGGGACTGGGAAACTGGTCAAGGATGAGGGGAAGCTGAACAGAGCAAAGTATAGAGATAGCCTTAATGAAAACCTGGTCCAGAGTGCTCAGAATCTCAGACTGGGCCAGAAGTTTACCTTCCAACAGGACAATGACCCTTAGCACACAGCCAAGACAGCGCATGAGTGGCTTAGGGGGCAACTCTGTGAATGTCCTTGAGTGGCCCAGCCAGAGCCCTGACTTAAACCTAATCGAACATCACTGCTGAGGTGACAGCCCCTCTGACAGTCCCTATCATAACCAGACAGAACTTGAGAGGATAGACAGAGAAGAATAGCAGAAAATCCCAAATCCAGGTGTGCAAAGCTTGTCACGTCACACCCAAGAAGACTTGAGGCTGTCAGCGCTGCCAAAGGTGCTTCGACTCAGTACTGAGTACAGGGTCTGAATACTTATGTCAATGTGATATTTAAGTTTTTCCTTTTCAAAAAATTTGCAATAATTTCTTACAAAAAAGAGCTTTGTCATTATGGGATAGTGAGTGTAGATTGATGAGGGATTTTAGCATTAAACAGTGAAGGGGTCTGAATGCACTGTACATATTGATTGTTATATCAAATATTATATTTGTACACAAAATCTATGCTACTTGTTACATAATTTTACCCAAAAACAGAGATGATGATATATGATGAGGTCATTTTACCCCACAGGCTTAAGTTGCTTCATAAAAACAACACACACACAAGTTCTAAACTATTGTTGGGCGTTTGTTTGGATGGTCTCGGTTTGAGAGGTTTTGTGACATACGCTCATGCCCCTCCATTACTGTAATGCCCCTCTCAAACAGTAGGCTGTCCCCAAAGGGCTACAGCTTCTGGCGTCTGCCGCCTTGTGTTCCTTGATGTCAACGCCTCTGTGTGTTTCACCGACGTCTGTGGAGTTGTCTAGTACTGCTACTCACACCGAGTCTGTTTGAGCATGGTGACGTTTCATGTGATTGCCTCTGCCTGGGCACATGCATGTGGTGGTGTGTTTATACTTCATGTATGTGTGTATGTTTATGTATGAATGTTTTGAGTGTGCTATGGTTATTATTATTATTCTTGTGACATTTTTGGTAAATGTCTTATTTTTTATCACGTGAGCAAAAAAAAAGCTCACAAGTACATGGAAAAGGCGAGTTCCTCTGACTGTGTAGTTGCCTTTTTAACCTGTGTTCTCTGAGAGCTGGTTCATTTCATTTACCACGTGTTTAATGGGTAACAGCCTCTGGTTCAAATTGAGCTAGGAGGTGCTCTGTCAGTATGACGTTGAGTGGGTCCCTTCTCCTTCTGTGATAGTCTGTGCTACTTTGTGTATGTGGATGATGTTCATTTTGGGGTTCCTTTTGAAGGGTCATTTTTCTGCAGTGGGCATAAACATCCTCAGCTTCAATGAACCACTGTTCTGTGATGGTTTTATGCAGCTTTGTGCATAATTGAGCCCAGGTTTAGGGTACCCACTAACATGTCTTATTAGCGATGAAGAAGGGCTTGATAGTTAGCGGATGCATTCTAGTCTGTTTGTTAGAACAGGGTGAGATCCGTATCTGTGATATGGACCCTAGGAGCACGCTGCTTTAAAGTTTGGTTTGTTAGCATTGAGGGGTTGTAAAACTCCATTGACGAGGCCATTGACGCTCAAGCTGATTGGCCGACAGACCGATGATGTCACTGACTTGACTATGGTCCTGGGATGGGATGAAGTGAAAAACTGAATGATCTGCACTGATGATGTCACTGACTGAGGTTATGTCACTAAAATGATGTCACTAATTGTCTTGCATTGATAACATTATACATGAGCAAGGGGTAATGATGTCACCAATAACCGTGTTTATTGGGGGGGGGGGAATGTCAATTGAACAATGACAGAATCTGCATGGATCAGACAGACTGGTTCTGTTCACATGCTCTACCTGAGCTGAGGCAGGATGGCCCCTGCTCCAGACTCCACTGTGTCATCATTGGGAAAACCTTTAAGAAAATGTTTTAATTAATTTAGTTGAATGTAACACCTGATGGAAATTGGTGTGGTCAAAACATGATTTTGGCAATACCAAATGTCTTGGGAGGGCTGTCACTGTGTTGTTATATTTTCTCCAAACATTTAATTTCAGCCACTAATGCACCAATACCGTAATATAGTAGCAACCACTTGAAACATGCCAAACAATTATCGCTGTGAAATGCATTGTTGACTGGTTTGTTGTAAGTACCAGTGCTGTCTTTGTATTGTATTTCTACCAAGTGAAGTGTGTTGTGTGGAGAAGAGTGTGAGCTAGAGATGCATTTTGCTTATCTCCTGCCCACGTCTGGAGTGTGTTGGGTCGGAGCAGTTCAATGAGAAGAATTTGCATGAGAAGAATAGATGGCAATGTCACGGAGGCAGAAAAGCAAAAAAAAAGAAAGTAAGAAAGAAAGAAAGAGAAAGACAAGTACCCAGTCTCCCACCAAATCCCTCAAAGTATTTTAACAGATGTGTTTCGAAACTGCTCTCCGCTCTAACTATTAGCACCTAGCAGCCACATAATCTGTTGACTGCAGGACTGGCCTGTGACATCACATAACACGACACACTGGTATGCCAGCGGTCAGCCGTGGAACATTAGCAGTGGCGTGTTACCTTCCAGCACTCCATAACGCCACTGACCAGCTCACCGTACTCCTGCAGCAGAGTCCTTGAGGAGGGCAAAGGATGCCTTTTGTCTACAGGAACATAACAAATAAGTTTGGACATGTTGATTTGTACTACTACCTAAATAAATAAACACACTGGTATTCTGAGCGGGCCTCTCCATGTGTTTCACAAGTCATTACCTTTGGCACACAAACACCCTTGTCACATTGCAGCTAAGCAATTAAGTAGCCTACCTGTAACACAGTAACACTGCTACCAATGTTCACACATGATTGGTACTCGCACAATAGATGAGTGTGTTCCTACACTAGAGAACTAGTCAGAGCTCATCACATAAGCATATTATTTGCTTTTCACAGACAGTTTTAGGTTTGCCTACATTCACAGTTTATGTTGTTCCAATACACGTTGTTTCAAGAAGCACAAAATTCCTTAATAACAATAATTTCACTGTGGTAATGGAATTGAAAGGGTTCCTAAACTAACTTTTTCAGAATGTTTTTTTTTTTGTCACATCACACTGCAAAGTAGGCCTACAACATACTGCGCTTATTACATAAAGCCATGTAATGGCATTGTAATTGTAGCCTGTAGGATAGAAAATGCCAGTGGTAGGCTTTTAAAGCATCATGTTTGGTTGCACTCTGAGCAGTGGGGATGATCTGTCAGAGTGCATGTCTGTTGGTTCCAGTGCATTTGCATCAAGTCTTGGAGTCAAATCGTGTGCTAGCGAGGCCTTAGATAACTCAGCCTTTCATGGCAAACACCTGATATCGCTGAACAGTTACATTTTATCCACGGCCAGCGCTGCCAGCGCCATTTGGGTGATTCAATGTTTGCTCATTTTTCAAGGAGGCTATCATTAAGATTTTTTATAAGTTAAGCAAAGTTCTATGAGTAGTTGTTTGAATGTTGTCAGGGGTTCTTAGGTCACGCAGGAAAAAAACTGCGCATTCTGTCGTCAAATATATTGCAGTCTTCAAAGCTAACTCTAGATGGCAACATTGAAACATATTGTTCAGAGACATTAATAATTATTTACGGCTCTAATATTGTTCGCGCCAAGTTTGACTGAAGAGCAGCTAAGCCAGAACTATTCATTTGGGTGGGCCTGTGGGATATAAGGTGTTCAAGAACCAAACTGGGAAGTGATCTGTAAATCAACCATAACATGTTTTTTACACTTATTTTGAACATCATTTCTGTATTTGCCTGTATTTCCAGTAAGTCTCATACATTGTATTGACAGCAGCATACTGTCTATGTTTGCTGTTGCTTAGCAACATGTGATAGTTTAAAGAAATGAAGTGGCCAAAGTGAGTTGCAACATTAGTTGCATCTTCATTTAACGCTACAGTGATTTCATCAATAACATTATAACACAGCTGCTGCATAAAAACAATGCCAAACCTGGAATTGTGGTGACTGCAATGGTTTTCTCACAGAACATCTGCAGAATTGAACATGCAACTAGATACATCACATCAGATTTTCTGAAAGCAAGGGTGATCACACAACCATAAGATGGCAACCAAGACGGCCAAAAACGTAGGCTATTTTCTGACAGCCATTGTCTGTTCCTCTTTCTCGATGCAGGGACTCTTAAAAGTGTGCAAACTCCGAGAGCTTTTGACATCTTTGCATTTTAAAATAAATCTACAGATGGCGCTCATTTTAACGTTGAACTTTCATTAGTGACGGGAAATCTCTCTGTCTATTAGTCTATTTTTTCCTATTAATTTCATTTTAGTGTAAGAAATGCCCAAAAAATAATATTAAGATACATTTTTCAAATTGGCAGCTAATACAAGGTTATACACTGTCAGGCCTGAACAATCATTTATGCATAGGCTACAATATCTGCCGTTTACGTGTATAAACAGATTACAATGTAGGAAATAACAACAGCAGCCAGAACGTTAATGCAAACTCCTTACAAAACACTTAGCAAACTTAGCATACCTACAGAATGTCAATGTAACAGAATCTAACTAACCACTGTTTTGTTTTTTCTTCTTCCCCTCCTCTCTCCTGCGCTTTCATCTTAAATAATATGACAGTGTTTCACGGTGCTGCTGCGCTGTAGCCTAATTACTAACTCCTGCAAGCTAATGGTATGGGGGTCCCATAGGAGGTTTCTGGACACTGGTATTCTGGGGTCTTCTGCACGACATCATAGATTTCAAGGGGGTTCTCATGGAATTGTCGGTGCTGCGGACTAACGCAATCAGCTGCCCTTAATAATAATAATAATAATAATAATAATAATAATAATAATAATAATAATTCATTTAATTTGTAATACACTCTTCATTCAGAAGAATCTCAGAGTACCCTTGGGGCCCCCTTCCAGCTGGGGCCTGTCCCGATGCTCCTGGCTCGGTGTGCCATCTTTGGTTGCTACGCTAGTGCTCGAGAGATTGGTTAATTGAGCCTGCTAAACACATAATGAGCACAGATTAATGGCATAAAATACCATGCAAACTTGGTGAGCCCAGTCCTGTCAGCTGTTTGGGGATCAGGTTCATTTATCAGGTTCATTTAATTTTCATCAAACAGAAAATAATTTGACACTATAATGGTGTTGAGATAATTGGGTTCAGATTTAGGGCTATCATTTTGTGAGGTATAGTATGGCCAAGTTATGACCAAGGTGCTGTGACTGTTTTTGTTTTGGAGAGTGTACAAATAATGTTTAAGGTCAGGATTATATATATAAAAATGTCTGAACCAGAGTATCTTCTGTAACCCTTGAATAGCACTCATCCCACATAAAGCTGCAAGCTGCGTTGTCCACCCCCATCTGTTGTCACCAGTACCACCAACAGTATCTTCATTGTTACTGCCTTTACTATGACCATTACCATCACCGTCATGAAAGCATTTTTGTCGCTGCTAAAAGTCCCTTGCCATCCCTACATCCACAACTACTTGAAAGTAACTCACCACTAGAGGTCACTGTTGTCACAGAAGTGGACCTTTTCCAACTGTGTAAAAATATCACCCAGGACATCTTCTCTCCTTTTTATCTTTTATATTCTTAAGATAATGGTGTGAGGGGGGGGGGGGAGGTGACGGGGGGGGGGGGCATGTTGTGTACACACCCCAAAAAAATTACTTTGTAACATTTCCTCAAATTGTTCCATCTGAAAATGTAATACGGAGTCAAGCATGACTAACACATTTGAATGAACGCGGTACGTTTTAAAGGTTGAATCCGCGATTTTGACTAAAGGTTGTTGATATTTGAGCTGAACAGCCAATCAAATTTCTCCTTCTCTTTCGGTCCCCTGAAAGAACTGATTGGTTGGAACTGTTTATGACTCTGTCCAAACCACTACGTTTATTTCCCATTTACCGAGCCCAGACTGTGTACGAACAACATAGTTTTTCTGAGTGCACACACTGAATGGACAGCTAGAGGACTA
>NC_045162.1:15087123-15112123 GCF_900700415.2 Clupea harengus | reverse complement strand
ACTGTTTGCAAGACCCTGGGCTTGCTGGAGTGTGTCTAATCTGAGCGCCATTTGCACAGCGTACGTTGTGAGTCAAATTCATTCGTTTTAATGAAGGGATCTGTGTGGCAGTTTTCACAGACAGTGGGAAACTCTTGGCCTGTGGAACAAGCTGAGGAAAGAGGAACGAAGATGCAAGATGAGAGAGACAGAGAGAGAGAGAGAGACAGAGAGAGAGAGAGATAGACAGAGACAGAGAGAAGAATGAAACTAAAGAGATTAAATAAATGACAAATATAATTCAAATTTATGTCTTCCCTTCAGAGAATTAGTCAAACAGTGAGGCAGTTTCCCACAGCCTCACTGTTCCCTGCCATGGGTCAAAGGTCATCGACTCCCATCTATGCCCATAGTACTGCCCATAGCTGTTACTAATCAGCCCCTTTACAGGCTGCTGCAGGGCCATTTATCATCAGGCAGATGAGAGGGCAAGGAAAAAAGGTAAGCACACACACACACACACACACACACACACACACACACACACACACACACACACACACACACACACACACACACACACACACACACACACACACACACACACACACACACACACTCACACACACACACTCACTCTCTCTCTCTCTCTCTCTCTCTCTCTCTCTCACACACACACACACACACACATAGACACACACACACACACACACACACTCTCTCTCTCGCTCTCTCTTTCGACACACACACACACACACACACACACACACACACACACACACACACACACACACACACACACACACACACACACACACACACACACACAATCTGGAGGCCACTGCCCTGTCAACCTCACAAACTGCTCAGAGATAATGACTCCACACCTTCTGTCCTTTGCATCTTTGCACTTTGCTCCCCCTGTCTGGATTTAACCATGGAAGTAGGACAAGGGGCAAGGGGCCTCCTCTGTAAATGTAGGTCATCATCCAACGTCACATTTTTAAATTATTTTTGCAATTCAATAAATGGGTATGTAATTCAGTGACAGGGAATTGGCAGAATAGCAATGGTTCTAGTAGTCTTCAGGTCACACAAATTGTAAGTGCTTCCACTGTTTTTGCAACAGAAATCATGAAAGACACGGGAGACTGTGGATGGACTAGGGCTAGATGAGATACAGATTTAGCCATTATAATATTCATAATTTAATGAGCCTATCTAACAAAGGCTTTGATGGTCATCTTTTACAGTATTGCCAGTAGGTTTTGAAGTGATGTAAGCTTTTAGTGAAGCTCTGATCAAGAAGATGAGTGTTGGAAAAAAGAAAAGCCTTCATTGCATCTCTATGACCTGTTACTTCATCTCCATACATTATATGCATATATTATATACTGTATACATTCTACCTTTGTTCAGCCTTCAGCCTTGCTGTTTGGGGCTGCCTTCTCTCTTTCTTTTCCTGGAGTCGGCACAGGGAGGTAGACCCTTAGCCAGAGCTCAGTGCTTAACTAAGTTCACAGCACGCTCCTCCAGGGATGTGTGTGTGTGTGTGTGTGTGTGTGTGAGTGCGTGTGCGTGTGTGTGTGTGTGTGTGTGTGTGTGTGTGTGTGTGTGTGTGTGTGTGTGTGTGTGTTATTCTGAGCTATTCTTGAAAGCTGTCACCTGGCAGGGTGTGGTCACGTACAGACCCAATTCATCACACATCACACATGAGTGGTGACGTATGTCACCTTAACACCCCCCCCCCCCCCCCCCCCCACACACACACACACTCCTCCCCGCCTCACTCACAGGCTCCTGCTGTTCAAGTTTAAGACTGCTCTGCTCTTCAGAAGCACTCCAGATAGCAGGGAGAGATGTCCGCTCCCTCTCTCACTCTCTCCCTCCTCGCCCCCCTCCTTCCCCCTGCCCATATCTTTCACGCACCCGTCCCCTCTCTCCACCTCATTTTACACGGCATTCAATTACCCACCTGTGGAGAGAGATCGCACCACACAAAGAGCACAAGAGACACTTTAATCTTCCCTACTTATCCTTTTCTCTGATAGAGAGGGACGGAGACATGGTGAGACACGGAAAGTCTGTGTCTCTGGGAAAGGACAGAGTTGACTTTGAAAAGAAGAGGTGATCGTCGATTGATCGTTATCAGTGTAATACAGGTTTAATCAACAGGCTCTGCTTCCCAGTTATTTAAGGCTAATAAATGATGTCAATAAGCTGCATTTGGACCTGTGGATTCAGACCATGCCTTCCTCAAATTTTCAACATGATCTGGCACAATAATACAGTTTGTCAACACAGTCATTTGCATATCAAAGGCTTGAGGGAAACAATGAGGCGTACCATGCCTGATCTCACATAATGTAATTATTTTGCTAATCACTCATTAGGCTATTTCATCAGAAGCTAATTAGTTTTAGACACAGTGGGTCAATATAGGCACAACAAACAAGTGTGCTCTTGTATGAGATGGAAAAAAAATGGAAATTAAAATGACATTATAGTTGCTTCATGCCTTAAGCCAAGATGCCGTTAGACAGCCTGAGAACACTTGGCTCACATGAGTCTATTTCGGAATTGAAGCACTAATGACAAATTAAGGGTTTTATTCACACAAGGACTTACAGTATGTATAAAGTTCATTGTATGAAAATACCTCATTAGTTTATTTATTAGTGCTGCATTTTGGATGCCTTGCCTGTTCCAAAGCTCGAATTCTGGAATGTGGCAGGTCAGGGTAAGTGTTTTCTTCTCAGGTATGGTCTCTGTGAGATAAGGTTACCATTCTGAGCTTTCTCTGTCTGTCGTTAACACAGAACTTGTCATTACCACAAAGATTCTACAGCAAGTCTACAATATCTTACCTTATTTGCAAAGCTGTCATTTTCTTTGAAATATAAAGTAAAGAGATGTTGACACCGAAGCCATGACAGCAAGCAAGTTAACTACTTTTCAAAATCTCAGATGATTGAAAGGTCTACTGAAATGGAAAAGATGGTGTTCAGGTTTTTTTTTTTAATGTGATGTAACAGTTTGGTGGTGATGTAACAGTTTGGTGGTATTGCTCTTCTGATTTCATGAGATTACTCCACTGCATGGGTGCCCTGTTCCACTTACAAGAGCTTCATCCCAACAGGTTTGAATTTCTCACTCCTGTGCTCGCTAAGAGGCTTTTCCCCATCAATGTTCATAAGCCTAAACAAATGAACTTACTGAAAAGCCGAACAACATTTTTCATTATTAAGCATTGCCATTATCATTTGCAGGTAGGTTATGTATCGCTGCCTCAATTACCACCCTGATTGCTTGTAAATTGGGTGATTATAGTAATTTCCCATATCTGCTGAAGCACTCAGGCTGACATCGTCTAGAGTTAGTATCTCACCATCCCACTCCTTAAACACTATTAAAACAACAATAGCAGCCACATTTACTACCCCACCACACACACACACACACACACACACACACACACATACATACACAAACGTGGATCCAAAAACACCAAAGCACACTCACATGCACACACACAGAGCGAGAGAGAGAGCGCGAGAGAGAGAGAGAGAGAGAGAGAGAGAAAGTAAGAAAGAGAGAGGAGTTCAGCTTCACAGTTCTTCAAAGACTTTTGTTTTGTGTCATGCCTCTGGAATGCCAATATGATCAGTCATTATGCTTCTTACACATTATGTGACTATCTATCACAAACTTGAAACCAGGCATGTGATTTTCATAGAAGGGAAGGGAAGGAGAAGATGGCGGCCTCTCTCCCTACCTTTCGGAAACTAAACACAAGATGTAAGGTGAGGCTATCTTGACAACATCTAAATGGAATTGTCTGTAGGAGAAAAAGGAATAGACAGAAGCAATTGCCAGAGGTGAGCACTCTGGGCTCCATGCTACGACACAGCCTGACGGATAGGTCTCAGGGTGAGGCGTCATGGCAAGGAGGAAGAAAGAAAGAGGCGCCGATAATGATGACACCACTATCTGCCTACCACTGATTTGGGGCTCCATCCTTCCTCGGCTCACCTGCCAGCCATTTTTGCGGGGTGCGGGGTACAGAGAGAGGGGGGGCATGTTGATCAGGAGGACGACAGCAATTGTTCAGGTGTGTGTTTGAAGCTGGCACAGCAGTGTTTTCCCCTGAGACGTAGGGCGTTTTAGCGGACCTGGATATGGTAGGCTGATTACTATTCAGGAGCCTACTCCCTGGTCAACCAGACAGGGACCAAACTGGTGGCGGCGGGGGGTCATTGAACTGTTTGCACCTGAAAGCAGCAGAACAGGACCATAAGTAGAGTCCTTTTAAAGACAGGCAGGTGATTGGTCAGAAGTAATGAGGGAATGAACGACGTAGCATTAGTCTCCTAACAGGGCCACAGAATTAAAATGAGTCAAACTTTTAGCTTTGTGGCAGGTGTCCATTTTGTAGGCCATCTATCCTAAACTTATGTTTGAAGTGGAACGAAACATTTATAAATTGTCAATTCAATGAGCTCCGGAGCTCTTGGGTCCTCAGTGGTGTAAGGGTGATGAGCATTTGTCACGCCATAATCTCACTGTTGTCAAAGGCACCAAGCTCTTGCTCTTCTGTAAACACTCTTACATAAAAATGAAATGAATGCAATCTCGTATCTCACGCAGAGACGTCGGCAGTTCATCAGGTGCAGTGCGTCAGACACACGATTAATTTGTACTCCGACATGCAATGACACGCACACTTAAAACATAATTACCAATAAAAATACAGAAGAGTGATTCATAGCCTCAGCTTCATCCTCATGCCTGCCTCTCATGCAGAGAGAGAGAGAGAGCACAAGCGAGAGAGAGCACAAGAGAGAGAGAGAGACGCAGTGCTTTGCCAATTACATCCATGTTCTGTACTTAGAGCCACTCCAAATATTGTGATGTACTGCATTGAAAAACAAGATTTGTTGACCATCTTCTTCATGTTCTGTTCTGTGTCATCTGTTTGTATTGGCTTAAATTCTGCTTCAACAGCAACAATAAAAAAAAATATATTTTCCAACCATTTGTCCTCCCCCTCAGCCTTGCCATCAAGAGCTTTGCACTTAACTAATAAGTGCAGCCATTTTGGAAGAGCATGTGGGCAGAGGAATAAATGCCAAGAGAGAGAGAGAGAGAGCAAGTGGGTGGGCACTGAAGAAGAGATAGTACTCATGTACTGCCAGTCATAAACTGGCCTTGGGTGGAGAGGACAGTGGGACTGGCCAGGACCACGCCAGTTCAAAAATATGCAAGGCTTTTGAGTCAAGGAGCATTGGCGTGTGTTCATTTTTCCCAGAAACTCTGCAATCTTGCACTGTACTGTGCTGTTTTGATGTTATGCAAGTTATTTTCCTGATCCACTTTTCCTTCCATTAACATTGTGTTCCATACGCACTTTAGGGAGTCATTTAAAAATCTACGCACAATTTGAAAATTATGTCGTAAATCTCTCGAAACATTGTGACAAAAAAAAGAATAAAAAACTGAATTTACAAACACCTGTCCCCAGAACAAAACAAAAGAAAACAAAACACAACAAAAACCAAACCAAACATAATGAAATGAAACGTGCAGTCCCCCAGCTGTTTGTACATTCAAGCGAAACACGGGGACTCTGACTCGGAACAAGAAGAAACATGCCTATGGTATTAATTTGATTCCTGTTAATCCTATATTCAGTGGCAAGGCACACTCTCCTCTCCAGTTCATAGAGGTCTCTTTGAATTTGTATTCCTCAGCCTCTGTTGCTCTCCCCTGTAAATATTTATGGAGAAGACTGTTACGGAGTGATAAGGAGTTGGGGTCCACTGACGATAAGGCGGGGGAATTCAAGCTGAATTTATAATTAAGTGCCGTTTATAGGGTTGGGGCAGTAACAGTGCTTTAAATGCTCCAGGGCTACCTTTAAGCATCCTGTTAAAGGTCACAATCTGTTGATTGAAATAAAAACACTTTCTTTTCCAGTCCCAGCTAAAATCCCTGCTAAGCAATTGCCAAACTATGTAGCATCATTGTATGTGACCAACCGAAATAGCAATTTCGCTTTTTTTCGTTTGAAACTTTTATTCTTTGACCCATGTTGAGACTTCAACTGCAATGGTGTTAGCTATTAGTGAAATAGACAGGGAGATGGACAATAGTAGATCAATTTATCAGGCTTGTTGACCATGTGGGAGCTAGAAAAAACAATGTAGAGCTGCTCAAATGCTCAAACTCAAAATAGTACTCTGAATCATGATTCCTTACATTACATTCGATATATTTGCTGTGTTATATAAAGGTTTTATATAATGAAACATTGGCCTCATATAAGAAACATTGGCCTCCCTCCAAAGAAGCATGACATTCAGGCATTGAAAAGAAGAAAGGAGAACCTGAAGTATGAAGCCAAGAGGATAAAAGGAATCGATTTTTTCTTATGTGTTTGAATAAGTTTGATAACCCTGAAGTCTATATTTCTCTGTGATGTGTTCACAAGCATGTCAATTGAAGTGCAATGGCTGCGTCCACGGTGTTATGTCTCTTAGCTGTTGTTATTACTCAGTATTTTCCAGATGAGAGGCTGGTAGCACACACACACACACGCACACACACATGCATATGCACACACACACCCACACACTGATACACACACACTCACACACTCATTACTCAGTATTTTCCAGATGAGAGGCTGGTAGCACACACACACACACGCACACACACATGCATATGCACACACACACCCACACACTGATACACACACACTCACACACTAATCAATAACCCCCCCCCCCCCCCCCCCCCGCTTCTTGAGCCTGTCCAGATTCATCTCACTAATGTTTTGATATCAGCACCCTAGTTAGGGGAGCTACTTGCGTCAACAACTGGTTCACCTCTGTGTCTGTGTGTGTGCGTGTGTGAGTGTGAGTGTTTGTGTGTGTTCTTCATGCCTGATGTGTTCGCCTGTTCTCACAAGTCTTGAAGTCATAAAACAAAAGCATGCTCTCAAACTCTCTCTCTCTCTCTCTCTCTCTCTCTCACACACACACACACACACACACACACACACACACACACACACACACACACACACACACACACACACACACACACTCAGCCTCCCCATGTCCCACAGCACCACCTCTCAGCACTCATCTCTCCATGCCAGGGCTGACAGCCACTCCTCTACTTCACAGACCAGGCATATGGAGCAAGTTTGTGTGTGTGTGACTAAACTAAAAAGCACATTGCTGTGGTATACTATAGTAGGCAAAAAGGGCTCAGATACTTTTTTCTTTTCCAGTACAGTAAGTGAAATAACAACACATGATTCTATCTCTAGAAGTGTTCTGCAGCCCTAATGCTGCTGATCCATGGTCCTTTGAATTTAGCGTGTCATTTTTATGAATTGTATCCACCCCAAAAATCCCCCGTATTCCACAAATATTTCAAGGCAAGCAGTTGTCAAGCACATAGCTGATCTGGGTTCAATTTCAGGGCAATGCAAGATGCTACTGTACGTCTCTTTGGGTAAGTAAGTAACAGACCTTCACTGCAGTCGTACTTTTGGGTCACTTTGTCTCATTGATAGCCCATGACTTACATATACAGCAGTAATAGTGGCAATGTGTCTTCAGCGACAACTACATAATTTTTCCTTCATACATGCACATTTCAATGCAAATGTTGTACTGCACTGCTTTTGTATAGTTGGTAACAAGGCTGCAAACAAAGAAAACAAAGCAAAAAACTGAATACATTTTCAGCAAAAATTATAGAATAATCTGTCTTCCAAGTGTATATTTTGTTCGGTTTTGAACTGAAAGTTAACTATTTTGTATCTAAATGTCTGCAAAAATCACAGTCATTGGTCATTAAATGCATTTGGTATCCAAGCAATGCAAAAGTATCCACAGTTTGGTTCACATAGTCTACTAATATGGTAAATGTGTTGAGTGTTTTGAAAAAAGTGTCCATGGTTTTGAAACAAGTGTGAAAATGATATAAAAAGAAAAACACTGCTGATCCCAGAGCTCTGAGTGCCAGACTCCCGTCTACCTCCTCAAGGCTAATCACTGGCTGAGGAGAGCGGAGAGAGTTGGCTCTGATGCTGCACACATTTCAGTAGTTGGCCTTGTGGGTGGCCCTATCAGATCCTGAGTAACGAGGCATGCTGCTATGGCTGCCTGTGAAGCTTATTGTGCAGGTAAGAACGATGGGTTAGAGTTTATTGTTGTCAAAGAGATCGCTATGCTGTTAGCTGATAATGAAGCTCTGCATCACTTTACATAAATAACACCTCCTGCTAGAGGCTTGAGTCAACAAACGCATTGATTAGCGAGCCACTGGGTGCCCTAGATGCCACATGACGGACGCTGTCAGTGAGAGGAGGGCAGCACAAAACAGATCAGCCAAGATGTGCATACCTGATCAGAATCTGCCGCTGTCTGGCATGAATATGGTTTAATCTCCCTGACAGAACAATGTTGCAAAAATTATTACAGGGGAAATATTTTAGAACTGTCATTAAAAAAGGTTGTTGCCAGTGATATGCTTTGCGATTCTGGTGCCATTTTGTCTTTTGGTGACATATGGCAATTGTTACTTGACAAACTAGTCAACTGTATATGTAGATGTAACCATGTAATATTTCTGGCAAGATGACATTTCAAAATCTATGATGTCTCAAAATCTATCATCACCAGTATCTATCTTATTTTGGTGCTATCGCCTAACATGAAATTAGCCAAGATGAATTGTATGCTAACATTCATACATATTACTAACCTTTTCGTAAAAATATAATCTATAAATATAGTCCTACGCAAGTTAATGCACCTAAGACTCAAGTTACAAGTTACAAGTCTTTTATTGTCAGATGCACAGAATGACACAGGGTCAGACTGGTCACTGAAATTCTTAGGACAAGACACCGCACAACAACCTACCATAGCATAACATAGCAAACATAATATAACATAACATAACATGACATACACTCTGTACAAGTACTCTGAACATAATTTACATGTAATAACATATAATAACCTTACTAAATATACAAGATAAATATACAATACAATATGCTAAAACATATACCAACCTATACATATAATACTAACATATATACATATAACATATAATACACATATAGTAACATATAATAAACTAAACTACAGACAATGGGAGTAGCAGGTAGTGCAATAATTCTGATAAATATGTATTTGTCGTGTAAGAGACAGTATGTAAGTGTAAGTACAAGCAGTGATTTTAAAGTGACAGTGTATGTAAGTGACGAGTGCAAAAGTGTCGATAGTGTGTCAATGTCCATTTAGCAGCCTGATGGCTCTCGGGAAGAAACTGTTCTCCAGTCTGTGTGTGCGAGACCGGATACTACGGTACCGCCTTCCAGAAGGCAGCGGGGTGAAAAGTCTGAAGGCTGGATGATAGCAGTCCTTTAGGATCCTGCCAGTTTTCCTGAGGCATCGTGTGCGGTATGTGTCCTGCAGGGCTGGGAGCTCCCTACCGATGATGAACTCCGCAGTCCTGACCACACTACGTAGGGCCTTGCGGTCCTTGGCTGTGCAGCTCCCATACCACACTGTAATACACCCAGTCAGGATGCTTTCTATTGTGCATCTGTAGAAATTGGTGAGGATGACTGAATCCATGCCAAACTTCTTCAGTCTCCTCAGGAAGAAGAGGCGCTTCCGGGCCGCTTTGACCACCTTGTCTGTGTGAGCAGACCAGGTGAGGTCGTTACTGATGTTGACCCCGAGGAACCTGAAGCAGCTGACCATTTCCACTGCAGAACCTTTGATATGCAGGGGTGCTTGTTCCTCCACCTGCCGTCTCCTAAAGTCCACAATCATCTCCTTTGTCTTGCTGATGTTGAGAGAGAGGCTATTATCCTGACACCATGTAGTCAGGGTAGCAACCTCCTCTCTGTAGGCTGACTCATCATTGCCAGTGATGAGGCCCACAATGGTTGTGTCATCAGCAAACTTGACAATGAGGTTGGAGCTGTGCGTAGCTAGACAGTCATGTGTGAACAAGGAGAACAGGAGGGGGCTGAGCACACAGCCCTGGGGGGTGCCTGTGTTGGTGATTATTGTAGATGAGGTGCGGTCACCGATTCTCACCACCTGTGGCCTCCCCGTCAGGAAGTCGAAGACCCATTTGCATAGGGAGGTGCTTAGTCCCAGGTCTACGAGCTTTGAGACGAGTCTGGAGGGGATGATGGTATTGAATGCTGAACTGTAGTCAATGAACAGCATCCTCACATATGTATTCCCTTTGTCCAGGTGGGTGAGGGCAGGGTGCGTTGTCAGGGCTATGGCATCGTCTGTAGACCTGTTGGACCGGTATGCAAACTGCATAGGGTCCAGGGTGGGAGGCAGCAAGGAGCAGATGAATGATTTGACTAGCCGCTCAAAGCACTTCATGATCACAGAGGTCAGTGCTACCGGGCGGTAGTCATTCAAGCAGGAGACCTTGGTGTTCTTGGGCACAGGGACGATGGTGGTCCGTTTGAAGAATGTGGGGAGTACAGACAGGCTGAGGGAGAGGTTGAAGATGTCGCTGAAGACCCCTGCTAGCTGGTCAGCGCAACCCCTGAGGGCCCTACCTGATATGCCATCCGGGCCAGGTGCCTTGCGAGGGTTGATCTTATTGAAGCAGCGCTTCACCTCGGCTACAGTTATAGTAGGCACACCGCTGGTTGGACTCTGTGGACATACCATACAAAGTTCTCTGCATAATGCTGAAAACTGTCAATTATGGCCAGTAGACAAACCTTAAGAGAGGGTCAGAAGGTCACCTGCTGAATATTCATCTTCTAAGTAGCAGTAGAGCCGTAGAGCTCAAAGCTCAAAGAGCCGTAGACTAAGGTTTCCATTTATAAAACAGTGATGGCAAAAAGAAACTCCCTCTGTAACAATGTGCTGTCCTGCCTCTTCTCTATTTGCAATATTTGTGTCAAGAGATGGCAGATCATCTGTGCAGTGCTGAGGGTTTCCTGTTTTTCCTGAGCTGCTGAGATTGGGGAGTACAGATGCCATGAACCTGGGTGTGATGAGAAGACACATGAGTCAGTTCATGTTGAATGACAGAGCATGGCCAACATGCTGTGAAATGAATGCATCATAGTTGAAACCAAACGGCTTCACCGTTGCTCATCAAGTCCAGTTTTCAGATGGATTACCCACCCAATACAAAAACAGAATCAACTTTTGTGACACATCCTATAGGATAGAGAATTCTGGTTTTACTGTGGAGAAGGCATTCATGGAAAAGGAGCATGTGATGGTGAGATTGGCACTTTGGTGTTATGTTCGTTAGTGCTCAGCAGTATCCAGACTCCCAGAAGTGCCTCACAGAGCTCAGTGCCTGGCTCAGGCCTGTACTCCAATGGGACTGAGGATCAGTGCCTGGCTCAGGCCTGTACTCCAATGGGACTGAGGATCAGTGCCTGGCTCAGCCTGTACTCCAACGGGACTGAGAGTCACTGTTCCCTTCTACAGTGCGACGTTGAGGGGGAAAGACTTGGTATCATCATCTTATTTGAGTTTGGTGTTCCTTGCTGACCTTCTGAATTGCACCTTTTAGACAAAAAAAAAAAAAACCCTCCAAGTTATTTTTGGATGTGGCGACTGGACTGGGTGGTATAGTTGGGAAGAAGGGTGCAGGAGATGGTGGCACTTATAAAAATATATATATGTGTTTACAAAGGGGGGAACTCTCCGGTATTAGCCCCCAAAACATGTGCCCACAAAACACACAAGCATAAATCAAAATACAGACAGTACTCACAGTAACTCAAGAAACTATGCCCCCTAGGCACCTGCTTGGCCCATTTAGGCCCAATACCGGCACAAGCTAGGCCCCAAACTAGCAGTGGTGTCAAAAGTAAATACATTCGTTACTCAAGTAGAAGTATTGATACTGGAGTTTAAAAATACTCTGGTAAAAGTTGAAGTATCGACTTAACCTCTTTACTCAAGTAAAAGTAAAAAAGTACAGGCTCTAAAATTTACTTAAAGTATAAAAGTAAAAAGTAACCTTAATGAAATTAAATTAAAAAAAACCATTTAAAGCTAAACTAGTTAGACTTAATATAATTGACACGACTGTAAGAAATAGAAGCTTAATTTAATAGCTGATGAGTGCTACATAGAGCCCAAGACATGGTAAAAAATGTCATACAGAAATCAAAGACAACAAACTCGAAGAGCAAGTAGACCTCCACCCCATTTGCACATTCGTCTCTCATCAAGGGCCTTTGCAACTAGGTTCATAGTCTTCGCATATTCTGCCAGAAATGCAAGCTCGACAGGAGTAAACCTGTTAAAATAACAAATAAAAAACTCAAAATGTCATAATTTTTCCATGGAACACCTTCAATTCAATAACAAACCAATTATGTAATGCTAATCATCTGTGCTGAGGGTTAGTAAATATACTGTATATATAGTGTTTTATAGCTTTTCAATTCAAAGTGAAAGAATATAGATATAGTTCAGCTTTAAAAATTAAAAGGGGCAGGTACATACATGGGTATTTTTAGTCGCATTCAAACCAACAGGACAGCTCAAAACAAATGTGACACTAAGGACTACATGAATTATTTTGGCGTGATACATTTTTCAGTTATCTCCCAGGACAATCACAAGCCTAACTAAAACATTTCCTGTGGGAAACACTGATACATAAACTGAATATTAAATAGCCTTATATTAGCTTACTACTGTGCAGTGGCGTTTCTACATTAGGGGCACGTGGGGCATTGCCCCACCAGATCCCCATGGCGCTGTTTTGCAGAAAGCTCAATCTGTGCTTTGTGGCAAAATATATCTTATTACAGTGCATGAAATGCCCTGTATTGTTATTCCTTCGTTTCTTATTCTTCTACTTCTTCTTATTACAGTGCATGAAATGCCCTGTATTGTTATTCCTAGGCTTCTTATACTTCTTCTTCTTCTTATTCTTCTTACCGACTTCTGCGATTAATTCAGCTCGAACCGCTAAACGTAGAAATTTCGTTCAAACTTTGTCCCGTAGGTCTTGTAAACGAAACTTATGCTATGTATTTTTCATTTTTCTGAACTTTATACTTTTTAAGATATTAAAGAAAAACGAATAAATATTTTCCCATTGACTTACATTGGGCCATTATGACATCATAATAGGGTCATTAAACTGGCTTGCACCTGTGCTTCACTGACACCTGCGCCAAGGTTCCAAGGCTCCTCTTCTCTGTCCCTCTCCATTCAACTGTATAACTAGGAATATTAACAGACACCTTCCATACTCTACTTTTTTTCTCTCCATCTTTCTCTTTATCTCTCTCAGTCTACTTTCTCTCACACTCCATCTCTCTGCTTCACTCAATTTTTCTCTCCTTCTTTCAATATTTTCCCTCTTCACTCTCTCTTTATCCAGAGCCACTCTTGTTCACTCTTTGTTCCTTTCTTCTTTCTTTTTTCCACTCTTCTTTCCTTCTTCCACTCTTCTTTCCTTTCTTCTTTCCTTATTCCACTCTTCTTTCCTTCTTCCACTCTTCTTTCCTTTCTTCTTTCCTTATTCCACTCTTCTTTCCTTCTTTCACTCTTCTTTCCTTTCTTCTTTCCTTCTTCCACTCTTCTTCCTTTCCTTCTTCCACTCTTCTTTCCTTCTTCCACTCTTCTTTCCTTTCTTCACTCTTCTTTCCTTTCTTCTTTCCTTCTTCCACTCTTCTTTCCTTTCTTCTTTCCTTATTCCACTCTTCTTTCCTTCTTTCACTCTTCTTTCCTTTCTTCTTTCCTTCTTCCACTCTTCTTCCTTTCCTTCTTCCACTCTTCTTTCCTTCTTCCACTCTTCTTTCCTTTCTTCACTCTTCTTTCCTTTCTTCTTTCCTTCTTCCACTCTTATTTCCTTTCTTCACTCTTCTTTCCTTTCTTCTTTCCTTCTTCCACTCTTATTTCCTTCTTCCTCTCTTCTTTCCTTCTTTTACTCTTCTTTCCTTTCTTCTTTCCTTCTTTCACTCTTCTTTCTTTTCTTCTTTCTTTCTTAACTTTTGCATTTCATGCACTGGTATTTCCTTCAGGAAATGCATTTTCTAGTTATTCTTTGTACCGACTTCTGCACTTAATTCAGCTCGAACCGCTTAACTTAGAAACTCCGTTCAAACTTTGGCGCGTAGGTCTTGTAAAGGACACTTATGCTATGTATTTTTCATTTTATACTTTTTAAGATATTAAAGAAAAACGAATGCAAATTTCTCCCATTGACTTACATTGGGCCATTATGACATCATAATAGGGTCATTAAACTGGCTTGCACCTGTGCTTCACTGACACCTGCGCCAAGGTTCCAAGGCTCCTCTTCTCTCTGTCCCTCTCCATTCAACTGTATAACTAGGAATATTAAGAGACACCTTCCATACTCTACTTTTTCTCTCTATCCCTCACACTCCATCTCTCTGCTTCACTCCATTTTCTCTCCTTCTTTCAATATTTTCCCTTTTCACTCTCTCTTCTTTCCTTCTTCCACTCTTCTTCCCTTCTTCCACTCTTCTTTCCTTCTTCGACTCTTCTTTTTATTTAATATGCATAGTAGCGTGAATGTGTTTGTGAATGTGTGTGTGAGAATAAGCTTGACTCGCAAGCATTATAGTCCTGTTTTGGAGTAATTTGATTCATGTGTGTTTCTGTCTGTGTGCTTGCTCTGTGAAATGCTGCTCTCCGCTGTCCTTCTCTGCTCTGTGGGCTACGGCGCAAGCTTAAGACCGTTGCCATGGAAACATTAATGAGCGTGAACCACACAGGCCAAAGATAACATTGGGAGATGGGGCACTATCTTATGTGCCCCACGAAATTTGCCTAGCAACTCGACTCGAATAATGCGAAAACCGCGAGAACTGTACCCTGTGACCAAGAAAAAAACAAAACATAGTCAGATCATAACAGACAGACCAATGCCAGTAACGTTACTGCTAGTTAGCTATCGCTAGTTTTCGAGTATTTTGGAAGTTTTAATTCAGACTACAATGAGGAATGTAGACTATTTTTGTGAGGTGACATGACCTCATACAAAATTGCCCCACCAGAAAGGTCAGGCTAAAATCGACACTGCTACTGTGTAGTACATTTTAGATTGTGGTAGTGAATTAGCCTACAGCTTATTTGTCAAACATCACAGAGAGCTAACTAGGTTAACCTGTAACTTAGGATCCTTCAGTAGGCAACTGCTAGCAAGCAAACCAAGGCATGTTGGCATGTTCCGCTGCTAGCCAAGCTGTCGCAAGCATTGTAAATCGACCATTATTATAATAATAATAATAATAATAATAATAATAATAATAATAATACAGAGCTTACCTCTACATGTTTGGCACTTCGACTAGTGCACTTCGACTAGTGCCTTCAGACATCTCGCCAGAGTTGCCATCTTTTTCTGACACTGCCATTGTCGCGCGTTGTATCATTTGTTCGCCTCTGTTGTCTTGTTTTGCCTCATGCATAAAGAAGATGGATAGCCTAACCAATGAGTGTTATGGGTTTCTATGCTTCATCCAATTACGCTCGAAATCAGTATATCTGGATGGCGCCATTGATCTGTATTGGATGGCGCACATTTGAAACTTTTGAAATAAAACCGGAACCAAGAGTAACGAGCCTGTTTTAAAAATGTAAGGAGTAGAAAGTACAGTACTTGTGTTAAAATGTAAGGAGTAGAAGTAAAAAGTTGCCAGAAAAAAACTAAGCACAAAACTAAGCACAGAAACTAGGCACACAAACAAGGCACACAAACAAGGCACAGAGAAACAGTATCCACACATCTAGATACCCAAAACCTCTCCTCACAGCAGGGAAGTGTTTGTTTGCTCTTACACCTTATCATGGCCTCTCAAGCCTGTCTCTTCCAAAAAGCTCCTCATGGAGTGAGTCCCTTAACATAAGGCAGCGCATTGGGCTCAATTGGTCCCATTAGCTCCAACCATTGATGCGGGGGAGCCCGGACCCAACCAATACAGAGGGGGGAGACCCAAGTCTCGTGCAGGGCAACATGAGTCTTTGCCACGGTGAGAAGGGGGGATTTCACCTTCTCACACCTCTCTTGAATGGTTCTCCTTCTTCCTTGCTTAAGACAACCTAAGCCTGACTTAATGACTGCAGAACAAATTGAATGTGTGCTAATGTTTTTGACCAGTTTGGATTCTCCAAGTCAATTGGTAGATAATGGCCTACTTTCAATGAGGCTGTGGTTTCTACATTGAGCTCTCCAGCAGAAGGGTTTTTCATAGTTGTCTACGTCTATTTTCCACCCGAGGACTGAAATGCAAGCGCCAGCTCATTAGAGCAGAGACTGGCAGGCGTTCAGTGAGAGCGTGCTCTTTCAGGGCCTGCTCTCCAAAGCCCACCAGAAACATCGACTTGGCATAGATGATACTCAAAAACATACTAGACCACAAAGTATGTCGGTGAAATGTGCAAAGGGGTCTGTGTGGGTCCTCAAAAGGAAACCAATTAGTCCAACACTGCCTAAGGGAGATAAGTGGGTTTCTCTCTCTCTCTCTCTCTCTCTCTCTCTCGCTCTCTCTCTCTCTCTCTCTATCACTTTCTCTCACTTGTGCAAGTTAAGCTGTGAAGCAAAAATACCCTATCACACATACCCTCCGCATCTGTGTTTTTGTGGCTTACAGATTTTGACAAGGAAATAAATAAAAAAGTGTTCCCAGACAGGCAAATCCATCATCAGAGAATCCCCCCCCCCCTTGAAAAGCCTGAACTCTCAAAATCGCACAAGCTCCTAGTCCTAGTTAGCGTACATAAGGATGGGCTAGGATAATCACACAGCTAGCTTATACCCCTCAGCTTCAGGAAGACACCCCTGGTATCCTAATCTGCTTAAAATGTCATGGTTTGAATGAAGTTGTTCTAAAACTATTGCCACACAGTCCTCCTTCTGTTTGGATATGAGAGGGACCCTATATGATGATACTGTACTACAGTATGTGTGGGATATACATAAAAGCACCTGTTCAGCATTTATATTACATTATTCTTAATCCATTGTAATGCAATTATTCTGTAGGATGTTATGCTGTGTAACATATTGAGTAATAGTGCATTAAAGTTTTGTGTTGTGATCTTTAAAAGTAGTTGTACATCAAAATGTACTATAACAGTTATACTTAGGGCTGTGAGGCCTGTAAGTACAGACTATTGATGTGTTCATTATTGTGTCACACGAAACTCAATTACTTAACAGGGGCAAAGGCAAAATGTGGGCAAAAATATTACTCAGCACATCTAAGTACTGCACTAAAGAGGAAGATCCAGGATTGCCCTCATTAATGGGTGTTTGGGTTATTTAGGGTTCAGGGAGTCTGTGTTCTGCTCTGGTGTAATTTAGATGAAATAGAGTCCTGACTCACAGACTTAGACATGGAGGAAGCTACAGTACCAGCCTTGGATAGGGAGGCTCATCCAGCATGTCTTACAAATGGCATCATTTTATGTCCCTTGGCCTCCTTTTGGCTCCAGGTTGGATTTGTTCCGGAAAATACTCGGGGCCAAGAGCCATTCATCCAAATGGGTGACCTGATTCAGATCAGTCCAAATGACTCAGAGACTGAGGACAATGGAGCACTGGCGAACATGAGCAATGAATGGAGCGCACTGTGACTGCGTTTCTGAAAAGAGACAACATGTGCTTTTCACATACCAGACGGCTGATAGGAAAAGGCAAAACTAAATTCCCAACCCATTGTCACGAGGAGCATTTTATGGATTTAAAAAAAGCTCTTGACATTTCCTGCCTGCTCATCTCTGTTGCAAGCTCTCCTAGCTATCCTCTCTAGGCATTCTTGGCATCTCAGAGGAAGACGCCATTAACTGTTGATAAATGCACCTCTTGACAGGCAGCATCGGTTTAGCTGGTTTCTAATATCCAGCAGGAATAATGATGCAGCTAGCAGGACAGAGACAAATCGCAAGCGTGCTACTTATCTTAAACAGCAGAGAGAGCCGGTAGGGAGGAGAGAGGGAGTGTGAGGAGGACTGTGAAAAGAGGGAGTGTTTACTTGTCTGTGCGTGTGTGTGTGAGGCTCTGTGTGTGTATGTGCGGTTTTTTTTTTGTGTGACAGAGAGAGAGAGAAGCACTGAGATTACCATCTGTCTTTTAAGCACTTAAATCAGTCCCTCTGCTACTTCAGCAGGAGTTGGTAAAACACACACACACACACACATACACACACACTTACATGTTCACACACACACACACACACACACTTCCATGTTCACACACACACACACAAACACACATACTTACATGTTCACACACACGCACACGCGCGCACACACACACACACACACACACACACACACACACACACACACAAAGCTCCCTCAAGCAGAGAAAGTATCGATCACTGTTGTGCAGAAGCATCTGAATGCTTTTCCAGAAAACCTGGATGAACTCAAAGTATATTGCTCAGGCCCTTTACAGACCAATATCAATCAGCCACACATTCATTAAAAGTAAGAGCACCATCCTTGTTGACCAAAACACATCAAATTGACCATTTCCTTAAAAGATGCAGCTGGCGATTCTGGCAAAACGTTGTTGATATTTGAGCCAATCAAATGACATCTCTCTCTTCCATGCTCTCTGCCATGGCCTCTTTTGTCTCCCATTCACAGAGCCAGGACTGTATATGAACACCTGAGTTTTTCCCAAGCGCACACACTGAACCGACAGCTAGTGGGCCGTGAGGATCAATCTGACAAAAAGTGTATTACATTAGAATTACGGACTGCCCCTTTCAGGTGAGTGTCTCACTCTATGATACGGACACACATGTTTTTTTAAGACCTTTCATCTACACGAAATTGATTGACTGCCTGGTCACACAGTCCATTGGATCCTTCAACGGACACACATGCCAATTCACTTTGAATAGGGTGATGTCATCCTTTGCCGAACTGTATTGTGGTTCCTTGTCGCAGTTCACTGCGACATAACAGTATGGTACATGACGTCAGTCATGGGGTACAAATCGAAGCATTTATCTATTCACGCCTGAAAGGCCGCGAGATCTGTCAGCGCGCGCTCCTGGGCCCGCCCCTCAGGAGCCTTTATCTTATTACGCGCCCACAGAACTGCCTCTTTTGAAACTGTGAACATCTCCGAGCATATCTCAAACGCTCTACCACAGTCAAAAGAGTTTTGTGTGCTTTTCGCTCTCTACGGGTTGGTGAGTTATCTGGGTTCCTTAACCCTCACTAGCTCAGGGCGCTACAAAATTCGTTGGCTAAACTTAATTTTGAAAGTAGTGACTGCTATCCTGGCTGCCTGGCTGGCTAAGTTTCTGACTAGCCTGCTAGCTTGCTAATAACGTGTTCGTTGAAGATAGTGTGCTTGTGTTTTAACATTCTTCTCTACTTTCAGATTGAAAAAAGATGGCCAGACACTACCCCGACTGCGGTCACGTCCGTCCCAAGGGCGACCGCCACTGTCGGTGCGTGACCTGCCTAGGCAGGGACCACGCAGAGGGCGCGCTTTCAGGCAAAGCCCCTGTCTGTTCCATCTGTGCTAGCCTCACGCTAGCTAAGGCTACCAGGCGCCTTGCGTTCTGGAAGCGCAAGGACGCCGAGGAGACTGCACTGGTTCCATCAGGGGCTAACGCCCCCGTAGGAATGAGTGCGTCTTCAGCCTTGGACTAGGTGAGTGTGAGCAGTCGCCTTGCAGCTGCAGCTCCGCTCCCGAGTCTCTCCCCGTCTCCGCCGCCTGTCAGCCCTGGGGCTGCGGGCAGCGAGGCTGAGGAGCTTCAGCCAAGCAGTGTCCAGCCTGAACTCGAGCTGGACATCAGCCTGGATGATGATAGTCTGCTAGATTTCTCCGATGAGCAGAGCTCAATCGGGGAGGTAATGCAGACAAGCCGAGACGTTAGGATGCGGGTGGATACACCTCCTACCTCGTCTCGGATCCTGGGCCAGCAACTCCACGAGGTTGCGCTGAGAGCAGCCAGCTGCCTCGGGCTCCCTCTCCCTCCCCCTCCCAGGGTGCGGCCCTCGCTGCTGGACGGGGAGTTTTATGCTGGCTCCGCCGCGTCAGTTCCCAGCTGCATCCCCTTTTTCGAGGAGGTGCACGAGGAACTGCAGGCGACATGGGCGATACCCTACTCGGGCCTACTTGGCTGCAGGGCAGGCTGCCTGCACAACCAATACGGCTGCATTGCTACAGCGCTACCAGGCAAAGCTCCTGACTGAGCTTGCCTTGTCGCTGGGGGACGATCACCCGTCTGTGGCAGAACTCCGTCGCCCGACGGATCTGTCGCTCAGACTAACTCGGTGTACGTCACAGGCACTGGGGAGGGTGATGGGTGCCGCGGTGGCTACCCAGAGGTCTCTGTGGCTATCACTGGCTAAGCTGTCAGACAGAGAAAAAGCACCACTCCTCGACGCCCCGGTCTCTGTCCAGGGCGCCTTCGGGGAGGCAGTGGTCACAATGGCTGCCAAGTTCGAAGAACAGCAGAAGAGCAGAGAGGTATTCCAGGCTTGGATGCCTCGCTCTAGTGAAACGGGTGAGACGTCCTCCTCAGGACACACCACACCCGCACCGGGCCAGAAGAGAAGTGGGTTCCGCTCGCCAGCGCCTCCAGCAAAGGTGTCCACCGGGCGAGGTTGGCAGAGACACCCCTTCCGCCCTCCAGCGCAGCCTGCAGCACAGCAACCAGCTGCGCGCCCTGCCCAGGGCGCAGCCCAGGCTCCGCGGCAGCACTCCGCTCGCCGCGGGCGAGGCAGAGGGAGACATCAGGCTTCCTGATCGTGACAGTCAGCCACTCGTCACACAGGGGGGAGCGGTGGAGCCCACATCGCCTCCACAGAAATCAGCCCGTCGCTCACATGTGGAATTCATGTCCAGCACGGTAAGCAGGTTCTCACAAGAACCACAATCATATGTCCTAACTCCTGTCCCAGATGGCGCAGTGCCCAGGCATGCTTGTGCGACTCCCCCCGCGATGCACACAGTGCAATCACACCCCCAATTTTTTTTTTCAAAAACATGAGGGGGCAGCCCCAGATCTCGTCTCCCTCCCTAGGCGGAGTGGGTGTAGATCCAGGCTTAGACTCATTGACCATGAGCGGGTTAGTCCCTGACAAATTCAACTCAAAGCACAACCTCCCTGGTTGTGTGGCGAGTTGGCGCGCATGCGCAGTGTCACCATGGGTGCTTAAGACGATCACAAGGGGTTACGTGCTGCAATTCGCCCGTTCCCCTCCGCCATTCAGCGGAGTGATACAGTCTGTGGTGCAGCGAGAACAGTCTCACTTCCTACGGGAAGAGATCGTCTCCCTGCTCAGAAAAGAGGCAATAAGCATAGTTCCTCCCGAGGAGGAAAATTAAGGCTTCTACAGCCGTTACTTCCTCGTACCCAAAAGAGACGGGAATTATCGGCCAATATTAGATCTACGTGTGTTAAACAAAGCACTCATGCCGCTACGGTTCAGAATGTTGACCCCACGCAGGCTTGTGCAGTTTATAAGGCCAAACGATTGGTTTATCACGATAGACTTAAAAGACGCTTATTTCCACATTCCGATCCACCACAGACATCGGAGATATCTGAGGTTTGCGTTCGGAGGAATAGCGTACCAATTCAACGCACTCCCATTCGGCCTGTCCCTAGCGCAGAGGGTATTTACAAAGTGCGTAGAGGCAGCCATCGCCCCATTACGTCTACGCGGCTTACGCGTTTACAATTATTTGAACGACTGGTTAATTGCTTCTCATTCAGAGGCTGCAGCAGTGCAGGACGGCCATCTAGTGGTGGCGCACCTGTATCGACTGGGCTTTGTGATAAACAGGGAAAAAAGCGTTCTCTGCCCGAGGCAAGTTACGCATTTTCTAGGTATGATTTTAGACTCCACCTCCATGGAGGTCAGGCTGTCTCAAG
Organism: Clupea harengus; assembly: GCF_900700415.2. NCBI lineage: Eukaryota > Metazoa > Chordata > Actinopteri > Clupeiformes > Clupeidae > Clupea > Clupea harengus. The sequence continues at coordinate 15,090,210 of NC_045162.1, read as the reverse complement.
AACGGATAAATGCCATCAAAACATGCGTGCGCCAGTTCCGACGGGGACAGTCAGTCTCGTCGCTGTGCTGCCAACGCCTGTTAAGAATGATGGCGTCGGCCGCTATAGCGCTCCCGTTGGGGATGTTGCGTATGTGGCCATTCCAAATATGGTACCTGTCTATGAAGCTCAACGCAGTCACAGACAGGCATCGCAGAGTAGTGGTGTCCTCCAGATGCAGGAAAGCCCTGGCGATCTGGAGAACCCCCTGGTTTCTCGCCGCGTCGGGCACTATGGGCATAGTGTCGCGTCGCGTGGTGGTGACCACAGACGCAAGGCGCAGGTGGACCTGTTCGCGAACAGGCAGAACACCTGCTGCCCGCTCTGGTTCCACCAAAGGCTGGGGAGCTGTCTGCGAAGGGAGAGGCGTGAACGGTCTCTGGTCTGTGACAGAGGCCGCGTCTCACATAAATGTGTTAGAGCTGCGAACAGTAGTCCTAGCTCTACAACACTTTCTGCCCAGGCTGAGTGGTCAGCATGTACTAGTGAGGACGGACAACACTGCGACCTTGGCGTATATAAATCGCCAGGGCGGAGTGCGCTGCCAGTCGCTGCACCATTGGGCGACTCGCCTGCTCCTGTGGGCAGCAAGGCACGTCCTGTCCCTCAGGGCAGTTCATATACCAGGTCACCTCAATTACGGTGCGGACCTGTTATCGAGGGGCGATCCTCGAGCAGCAGACTGGTGCCTTCACTCACAAGTGATAGATCAGATCTGGGTGCGTTTTTTCGCGAACAGGCAGAACACCTGCTGCCCGCTCTACCCCTATATGCTTTTCCCCCGATCCCGCTCCTCCAGCAGGTGCTGGGCAGGATTGCGGACGAGGGCAGGGAATTGATACTGATAGCCCCCCAATGGCCCAATCAGCCGTGGGCAGCAGATCTAGTCAATATGTCAGTGCAGCAGCCTTGGGAGCTGCCTCTGCGGAGAGACCTCCTAACGCAGGCGCACAGGACAGTGTGGCACCCCCATCCGGAGTTGTGGCGTCTCAGAGCCTGGCACCTGAAAGGTGCAGGCTCATAGCGTCAGGCTTGTCGGACGCGGTGGTGGCTACAATACAGAGTGCCCGAGCTGTATCAACACGGGCTCTGTATACGCTGAAGTGGCGCAGTTTTGAGCGGTGGTGTGCTGCGCGTCAGCTCGACCCCATTAACTGCAGGCTGGGCGTTATTCTGGAATTCCTACAGCAGTTGTTTGATGAGGGGAAGGCGGCTTCTACTCTCAAAGTGTACATGGCTGCCATTTCAGCCTGCCACGCAGGCATTAATGGCAGTTCTCCTGGCAGTCACCACGCTTTATGGCGGGGGTGAGACGGCTCAGGGTGCCAGAGAGACACCTCATACCCTCTTGGGATCTGCTAGTGGTGTTACGTTCTCTCACAGGGCCTCCATTCGAGCCCCTGGAGACAGTGGACATAAAGTTTGTCTCTTTAAAGACCGCGCTGCTGCTGGCGTTAACGTCAGCAAAACGCGTTGGTGACATGCAAGCCCTGTCAGTCAGTCCATCGTGCCTTCAGTTCTCGATCGCTGGTGACAGAGTGTTTATGCAACCTAATGCTGCTTACACACCTAAAGTGGTGGTAACCCCATTACGCAATCAGGTGATTGAATTAGCAGTTTTTCTCGCCTCCTCTTTTTGCGTCGGCAGAGGAGGAACGTTTGAATAAGCTCTGTCCAGTGCGCGCTCTCCGCTGTTACGCAGAGCGCACTAGAGCGTTCAGACAGTCAGATCAGCTATTCGTGTGCTTCGGTGCACGCGCAAAAGGCAGACCTCTTTCAAAACCGAGCCTCTCCCGTTGGATAGTAGAGGCTATCGTGTTGTCTTATAAGAGCTTGTCTTTAGATCCCCCGGAGAAGTTGCATGCGCACTCTACGCGGGGGGTCTCGTCTTCCTGGGCCTTAAAGGGCGTCTCAGTGGAAGATATTTGCAAAGCTGCAAGCTGGAGTTCTCGCCACACTTTCATTACATTCTATATGTTAGATGTGGCTGAACCTAGTTTTCTTCATAGCGTTCTGCGGGCAAGCGATCTCTGAATCCCCTGGCCTGAGAACGATGTATATGATAAGTGTGTGTCTGGTGGTGTCTACATGTTATGTTGCACATGAAACATTTCAGGGTGGTTTCCTACAGGCGCAGGATCACGATCCTCGCCGCCTATGATATAGGTTGCCCTGTTAATATGTTCACCGCCAGCGGCCGTATGAACCTCTATGAGGGCAAAGGCTTCAATAAGCTGGTGTGTGTGATTGGCTGCCACTGTATTATCACGCAGGAATGTATAAGGGTCCCATACTGTTATGTCGCAGTGAACTGCGACAAGGAACGTCTCGGTTACGTACGTAACCTCGGTTCCTTGAGCAGGAACCAGACATAACAAAGTTGGCGTGTACAGTGTTACCTTGGATTGATTGTCTTGCCCAGTTTCTTTCCGAGGCAGTTCTGTGGGCGCGTAATAAGATAAAGGCTCCTGAGGGGCGGGCCCAGGAGCGCGCACTGACAGATCTCGCGGCCTTTCAGGCGTGAATAGATAAATGCTTCGACTTGTACCCCATGACTGACGTCATGTACCATACTGTTATGTCTGGTTCCTGCTCAAGGAACCGAGGTTACGTACGTAACCGAGACGTTCCATTGCGTTGCGTTGTGTTGCATTGCGTTGTGTTGTGTTGTGTTATGTTGTGTTGCTTGCGCCGAAAGTTGAGTTCAACTTTCAACTTTTCAACTTTTCGAGAGGCAACGCATGCGTCAGCCAATCAAATCACTCTGAATTCACAAGTGTGCTTGCACCACACTTGTTGTTTTGATTGTGTTTTCACTTCAAGTGTGTAACATCTTTAGAGGGAAATGTTAATTAACATCACACTGTTGATTGTCTTTTCTCACGTGAGAGCTTCTCATGGCAGAAGACAGCTCCAAATTCCCCTTCACCTTCCCCTCACTGAAGCACTGACCCGTCTTTAATGGCTGTGCACAACATGCTTGGGCTCAGCACTTCTGTCTGCTCTCATTATCTCTACTCTCCCAGGTCTCTGTTGCAAACATTACCC
>NC_045162.1:15082123-15084623 GCF_900700415.2 Clupea harengus | reverse complement strand
GTGTGTGTGTGTGTGTGTGTGTAGTTGTTGGAGAGACGGATGACTACCTCTGGCACACCGGATCTATTCTCCTGCAAAAATGGTCCTAGCCAGCTGCTCTGCCCCATGAGCTGCTGCCTGCAGGGCTAAGATTGGCTGCATGGCCAGGCGCTGCTCTGTGATGAATGATCTGAGTATTGGCACTGGCCAAACTTTGATTACGTAACACTGGGTGAGTAGTTGGTGGGAGTGTGATGTAGTGCGTGTGGCTGCCCCTTAAATCATTAAGCTGTGTGGGTGGTCAGAAAGTCACGATGAAGAATGCTGAGGTTTTGGTCCGTTGCAGTCATTTGCCAGGTATTACTGTAACACATGCCCATGTGTGGGACTTCACTGCTATTAGAGAGTACTTTTCTGACAGATGAGGAAGGCTCAGGATCCTGATGTAGCGGAAAGGAAGCAGCTGCTGGGCTGGTTTAGTACAGCTTCAGCTGGGCTGTGTCGAACAGAGGAGTCTCTCGCGGAGGCGTACTTTGTATTTCAGACAGCCGTTCTCGTGGGAAGAACTGTGCTGTCCGTGCGTTCCCACTGACACATCTTCACATAGCGCATGGAAACGACCAGAAATCAGACAAAATCAGCTAAACTGGAATTGAATTTACGAGGATAAGAAAAAGTGATATACCTCCCTGACAAATCTGTTTCGCAAAAATGGGACTGTTTGATTTAGCTTATATAAATCATAACATTGGCATAAACCGAGTCATAACCATAACCATAATTGTCAAAGCAGGTTTTTTATTTGGTACTTTGACAATTATGGGGCATAAGCTGTCATGCAATCCAAAATTCGAATCACAATCTAAAATTTCCAATAGCTATCATGAAAATTAGTGATTGTACAATGACACTGTCATGTCAACAGACAATGACTGTCAAGCATGACAAGGTTTTATCACTCTTCTGATGAAGGGAAGAAGTTTTCCTTTGCAATGAGTCTTTTAAACAGAGCCAGAAGTGAACTAAAATCCACTCTGAGGGTTTGAAGAGCCATCTCTTGTGAAGACAGTAATAATATTCCATGGTCATGACCCGCTCTTGACTGGACTTATGAACACTCCTGCCTTACTAAAGATGATTGCCCTTCAAGGTATTACTTCTCCAGGCAGTTGGAAGAGCAATATTACTGAGAAACAGAGAAAACGTAATAAGTTAAATCCAATACTATGTGCTTGTGTGTCTGTGGGAGACCTGTACTTTTTCCTATTGATGAGGATATTACAAAAAAAAAGAAGTAAGATGCCAATGTACAGGGTTGCACAAGGATACAAGGACAAATTAAAATGTGAGAGAGTAGAGAGTGTGTCACAGAGAAAGAGAAGAGACAGAGAGAGAGAGAGAGAGAGAGAGGGAAAGAGATCAGTGAAATCAGATAACCAAAGCCATTTGTCATTTTTAGTCATTTTCACAGATTTTGACAGATTTAAATCACTGGTTGGTTGTTTGGTCAGACCAAACACTGAACAGAAATCCTCAGTGTGGCCATTTTGAAATGAGCATATAGTGTAGTGGGGTGAATGTGTAGTGAGGGGAGGGGAGGAGAAAGACAAAGAGACAGAAGGAAAGATGTTCCAGTAGATGAGTAAAAAATAAACGTCCAAAGCATTTCCACATGACAAATTAGAATCCCTGTTTTGTCACTGGAACACTGCATACCATATGATTTAGAATGATACTCTACCGTCTAATGGACGTACATTTCAGCCACAGCGCCCTCTGATTTCCCCAGTCCCTGAACCAAGGGCTCTGTGATGGAGAGCCTGTCAGAGCCCTGCTGTAAAACCAACACTGAGAGGGGTCAGAGGTCAGGGAGGAGCCGAGACAGGCTGTCCACATGTGGATACTGCAGATGCATGGAGACTGCAAAATACTCCTTTCTCCATTTAGGGGACTATGCCGCGTGTTATACTGTGTATGTCCTGGACTGCATGCACATCCTCAACATTTTCTCTGTTCTTTTAGCTGATCTAATGCACTCTTCCTTTTTAATCTTTTATTTTTCTATGTTCTTTTATCTGTTCATTTGTGAAGCACTTTGAATCACAAAAGTGTATAAATAAATGTGCCTTGCCTTGCCTCACTCATTCCTGCATCTCACTGGGTGGTGAATCAAATTGGAAATCGTTGTAGAGATTAACTCCAAATTTGATTCGGCTTTTTTTTTTTTTTTTTTTTACGGAACACAAAGACGTGTATAAAAATACAATATATGTGCTCCTCTGCAAAAATAATGTTTCCTCACGCCCAACCCCGACCTACTCACTGTGTTCACGTGTGGAACACACAAAGGAATAAATGCCCCCTACAATAAACCGTAACATTTGAAGACTCCTCTGTGCATACATGTTTGTTCATCTGTTTATTTCTTCAGTGCGCCCCCTCCATCTCTCTCCAGTCCCTCCTTTATTGTGTGCGATTCAATTTGTGCCCAATTCACCTGTGAGGGCTGAGTCCTCATCTA
>NC_045162.1:14959623-15077123 GCF_900700415.2 Clupea harengus | reverse complement strand
AGTAAAATCACGGAGCGCTCACAGACGCAGTAAAAGAGGATAGTATATCAAATATATTCCCACACAGACCTTCCACCACACCATTAGGCTTCCTGATGTATGTGCCACCTAAGACAACATGGTTGGTAAATTAACCAAGCGTAAACCCTAATAAAAAATCAATCAATCAATCAACCAATCAATCAATCAATCAATCAATCAATCAATCAATCAATCAATCAAATTGCAATACAATGAAAACATTGTACAATGAAATGAAAATAAAGCAAATAAGATATATGAGGAAATGATTATACACATACTGTATATATGTGTGTGTGTAGGCTGTTCCAGAAGCGAGGACCATAGATACAAAATGCTGCTTCGTCACATTTCTTTGTCCTCACCCTGGGTACAACTAAAAGGACCTGAGTGGTCTTGATGGAGTATGCATTAAAAGCATGTCTGACAAGTATTCAGACACTAGTCCATTAAGTGATTTGAACACCAATAAAAGGGATCTTAAAATCAATTCTAAAACCGACAGGTAACCAATGAAGGGCCTTGAGGATGGGTGAGATGTGTGCTCTCCTTATGGTCTGGGTCAGAACACGAGCTGCTGCAGTCTGAATGATCTGGAGCTTATTTATAGATTTCTTAGCTAGACCAGAAAAAGGGCATTGAAGTAATCTTGCCTGCTAGTGATAAAAGCATGCATAAGTTGGCAAGTATTTCCCGGGGGAGGAACAGTTGCACTTTAGTAATATCTAAGGTGATACAAATCATTTTTAGTCACAAATTCGAATCTGCGTCTAGAAGCAGGCCATGATTTTCTGTGAGGCTTGGCATTTTGTGCAAGAGATTTTAAGTTATTGCAAAATATTTCTCTCTGGACTTTTGCTCTGATAATTAAAACCTCTGTCTTATCTTTGTTCAATCCACAAGTCGATATGATCAATGCACTAAACAGGTGATGAATACAGCTGGTGCCATTGGGTGATAAAGAAATGTAAATCATCATCATTGCTATGAAAAGCAGCATATAGAGACAGAACAACACAGGCACCAGAATGAAGCCTTGAGGAACCCCACGTTTTATGCTATTGTAAGCCGAGGAGTGGTCGCCAAGGGAGACAAAAAAATATCTGCCGGACAGATGAATCCTAAACCAATCTGCAACTGAGCCAGAGAGGCCAACACAACTCAGTAATCTGTTGATAAGGAGGTCATGATCAGCCGTATCAAATGCAACGCTTAAGTCTAAAAAGGCTCATATTTATTTTCATCCTTGTTCATTCTCAAGTCATTTACAACCATAACTACCACTGTCTCAGTGCTATGGTGAGGACGATAGCAGATCTGAAGTTCTCAAATGTACAGCTGATATTCAGGTTCTCATTTAGCTGTTTGAATACTAATTTCTCGAGAATTTTACCGAGAAAGGAAAGGTTTGAAATTGGCCAGAAATTGTTTAGTACTAACAGATCTTTCTGAGAGGTTTCACAACAGCAGTTTCCAGTGCCTAGGGGAAAGAACCGATCAGCAGGAGTGTTTTACAATACTAGGCATTTCTTTATCAACGGCAGCTAAATCATTCATAGCAGTCTCACAGAGAAGTGCCCAAAGACAGGGGCTCACACACACACACACACACACACACTGTAAAACATGCTTAAGGTCACGTCAGCTACGGTGTGTAGCTGAGGGGAAATGGCAGCTGGTTTTACAGAAGCGTGGAGTGAATTACTGCGCAGTGACATGCAGGCGCAACTGCATGCGTTTATCAAATCCCCAGACATGAACTCAGTGCTTCATTTATGCTGTAACAGATGATCGTAGGGCACCTTTTCCATGCCCCCGGGGGCAAAATATACTGTAGAACGAGAATGAAGGAGAGGAAGGAGGCAGGACCACACAATTTCCCTCTCTCTCTCTTTCTTTCTCACTTTCTCTTTTTGCGGAGTCGATGATAGCTGTCCCTGAGAAAAAAAAAAATGGTGTGCCGCTCTACAGAAATAATCCAGTTAAGAGGTACCTTCAGCAGCCTCAGTGGCTCATTTCCATGGTGTGGAGGAAATAGTTATGGTGGCTGAGTGGAGTGCCAGAGGAGGAGCGGCTGGTGGTGATAGCGAGATGAAGCTTCTTAGAGCCTTGAAGCTTTCTAGCCAGATGTGTTGTGAAGTGGTTCATTCCTTCGAGGCTTCGAATCAACTCTCAGGACACCTGCTGGTCAATGGAAAGATAATATGAGAAAAGTTCTCGGTGACAGCGCAGAGATGTGCGCTAGCCTATGGTTTAGCAATGGATTGATGCATTCACATGCATACATATGAAAGTCGTTTAAAATAATGAAATAGTTCAATTGAAGTATTGATGGTCAGTGTTATTTTGTAATGTAATTGAAACTGTTCACATATGATCTAGGTATTTCAAGGTCTATAGCCTACTTAATTTAATATAATCGTGATCATTGAGTGTTCTGGGTAGTATAAGTGGAAAACTTGCACGTGGCAACATGAAATAACAACATGATCATTATGATATATTCCATGGAACATTGAACAATACCAGGCTCGATACGGAGCTCAGAAGGGAAGTGGTTCAGTTTTTGTGACACAAGCTTTGAAGCCTAGGTTTAAAGTGTAACGCCACTAGTCAGGGAGCATGAACCACTTAAGGCTGCAGTGTGTAGGATGTAGTTGCATCTAGTGGTGAGGTTGCCAAATTGCAACCAACTGAAAACCCATCCCTTTCCAAGATTGTAAGAAAACACAAATAGGCCCTCTCTAGAGCCAGGGTTTTGATGTATCCGTTTCCGTTTGGTGGACTCCGTGGAAAGTAGACCCACTCCCTAAGTAGATAGGAATGGCAAATTCTACAAAAACACATCGATTTGTAGTTACAGGTGATTATACACTAGTTAAAACATTATTATGAATACTATATTCCATTTCTGCCGATAAATCCTCCTAAATCCTCTACACTGCACCTTTAAGACGCCTGTGCACACCAAACATCCCCCTCCTCCCAGTTTTTTCTGGAGAGGCCAGGCAGGCATTCACAAGTGCTGGGGTCCACCATGATCCTCTAGACCTGTGAAAGAGAACAATAATGACTCTGTGGTAGTGTCAAATGTGTCTCTGGTGTGAGAGGACACACTGGACACGGACATGGTGGCCATGTGTTTTTGAGAGGACCTGATTTGATTCACCTTTCGGCGGAACAGAAGATTAAACGAATGGTGATCCTCCAGGGTTATTTGGCAACATTATTGAGGAAGTGGTCTTATGGTAAATGTACACTGAATTAATGATGACCTAATGAGATGATAATAAAAATGGCCTCATCTCAGGTTCTCATTTCTGAACTCATTTGACACTCCCGATGCATGTTTACTTACAGAGAAAAAAAAAAAAATTAAGGAAAGCTTTAAAAAGCCTTTTAAATGAAAACATACGTATATGTTACCCTGAAATTAATGACTGCATATTCATTCAGTTTTTTAAACTACCTGATAATGATTTGCTCACATTAATAATTATAATAGTACATTTAATGACACAACTAAAAGTGCATGTTTGGATTCTAGAGAGAGCTGAATTGTCAGTTGCCAGAGCACAGACATCTGTGACTCATGACATTCAACAGGGGGAGCTAGTGAGCCAGAAATGAAGTTGTGTTGAGAACTGACCAGAGAGAGTCAGGAGTAGAATGTCCCATTCTCTGTCTGTTTAGGGTGAAAATGTTCCCCAATAAGTAAACAAACACCTCATTATACCACCGTTGTTTATAGTGCACCCTGAAAGCTACAGTGTCATAAAACATCACTGTAAAAGTAAATCAGTCAGTTAAATATACAGGTCTTCCAGGCTAATTAACGGCTTTTAAAATAAACCACTGTGGCAATGGACACATACATTTAAGCTAACAAAGAGATAGGAGTCAGTTTCTCTCTCAGGCTAAACCACAAAGACCTTCACCAAATGTGAAAGCAGTGTTTTTTTGTTGTTGTTGTTGTTGCTTTTCGCCTCAGTTCTTTGTGATGGCGAGGGAAGTAAACAGAGGGAAATGAACGATGTGTAGCTAACCTCTGTTCGTGTCAGGGTTGTTGAGGGCAGGAGCTGGGGGAGTGCTGGGGTAGGGGGGCAAGGCACACCCGAAGCCCTGGGTGAGGTGCGCTCTCGCTTTGGAGCCAGCCTCACGGAGAGAGGAAGGGAAGAGAAGAGAAGGGAAGGGAAGGGAAGGCAAGGCATGGGGCGGAATGCACAAGCAGCAGCTGGGTTATCAGTGGCACTGAGGCACACGGAACAGAACAGAACAGAACAGAACAGCTCCTGTGTTTGGACCTAGGCTGCCACTCTGCCCGGCAAACCCACAAATAATGCTGCGCCGGTTCCTCAAGGTTCCACGGTCTGTTTTGGGGATTGCAGAGGTGAAATTACACCAGGGTCATCACTGTCAGACATGAGTTACAGCTAGTTACATTTCACGCTTGAATCAATCAAACCAGACACTCTGTGTGTCCTCTGTGCTTTGTGGTCAATTTCATTACACAGTTATACAATTAGGGAGAATAAAATACATCATTTCACAATATTGTGTTGACTAATGGCCAAGGACACTGGTTGTATTATTTTTATAAGGGTTGTTGATACTAGCCCCCTCCATCCTCCACCAGAGGCTTCATAACACCCCTCTGCACTGCTGATGATATTTGGCAGTGAAATGGAAGTCAGTTGCTCAGAGGAGACACATTGCAACTCGCAGCATTTCATGTTTTTACTAGCAGCGACTCATCATATGACACACACACACACACACACACACACACACACGCACACGCACACGCACACACTCTGCCCTTATTTTTGTTTAACTGTTTCTGTGCGATGCGTGACAGCAGTAGGTGGGAATCAGGGGGATAATTAAAGATGGGTAGGTGGGGGATGAGTGGATTTGCCCACCACGCCACTCACCGCCTTCACTGTGGTCCAGATGTTTTCTGCTGAAATCAAATTGGGTAAAATTGAAATCAAAAGTGTAGCTAATAAGCATCACTCCAAATTCAACTGAAAGGGACTGAATCAGCCAGAAATGCAGAGTCCCAAATGCTGAGATCACAACAGATTATCTTTTTGCCCCCAACCTTTTGTCGGCAGCAGCAATACTGATGTTTTCATGTTCCAAGTGAAATCACATTCTCATTATCATCAGCCGCACTCCTCCAAACTGTTATGTGACTGATGTTGTAAAGATAAAAAAAAAACAGTATCCGTTGTTTGTTTCCAGACTGCGATAAAGACTGTTTTTTGTAGAGTAGCCTAGCTTTAGCAGCCCTGGGATCAGTCTCTAGTGCTCTGGGCTGCTGACCAAACAGCATTGCTGATTCCGCCGAATCCTGAGCAGTTAGACCTCGGCTTCACAGAGCTCTCGCCACAGCCCCAGCTTGGCTTAACTCAGTGGAACAGGTAAGGAACAAGATGTACAATACATTGTATTACACTGTTTTGACATAAGGGTGGTCGAACCATGGTATAATCACATGGTATAACTATGAGATGAGAATCCCATGTGTCATTCCAAAATGACTTTGTGTTTCATCTTGTGAATACTGACATGTGCTCTTCATAAACACACGTGTTGCTTTTTAAACATGTTATTGAGTGCTTATAAATGCGTTATAAAACCTTTATGTAGGCACCCTTCGACTGAAATGTAACGACTCAGCCCTTATGCAGAGATATGCTTAAGCTTCTTTGACTTGCATACAACTGGCTCATCACAATTAGTCCGTTTATTGGACTAATGTGCATACATACATCATACCATCTTTTCTTCTTCTTCCTAACAACAGCCAAGCTTTGGAAGTGTTTGAGCCAGTCAACGTTAGTGTTTCGGAGCTAGCGGCTTTATGAGGATGACTGGCGAGTTAGCCGGTCAGAGCCGGGTTAGGGCAACGCTTTCCCACCCAACAGCAGCCTCGCGCTGCACACAGCGGGCTCCCGCACCGGCCCTGGGCGAGAGAGACAAAAGCTCTGGCAGGGGGTCGCAGAACAGGAGCTGGCACGGGAGGGAGAAAGAAATAGCAATCACATGATTGATAATTTCTCTCTCTGCCTTTTTTCGCCTCTGCATCGCGGGGGAAAGGGGCCGGCGGTGGAAAGCCCTCCCGCTCATACCCAGCATGAGGAGCGGGAAAGTTCGGGAAGGAGGGATGGTGGGGGAGTGAAGGCAACCTTGACAGTCTCAATGCGGGAGTCTCTGAGTAAGCACAGTCTGGCAAATCAGACAGTTCAGATACTGTGTGTGTGTGTGTGTGTGTGTGTGTGTGTGTGTGTGTGTGTCTCTCTCTGTGTGTGTGTGTGTGTGTGTGCGTGTGTGTGTGTCTCTGTGTGTGTGTGTGTGTGTGTGTGTGTGTGTGTGTGTGTGTGTGTGCTGGGAGGGTGGGTGTTGAGGAGCAGGCTCTGTAATGTGTGTGTGTGTGTGTGTGGCGGGGTTAAGAAGCAGGCTCTGGAAAGCTTCTGCGCCTGACAGAAGAAGCAGATGAATATTAGATCCATATGAAGGATGGCAAAAAGGGACGCCTTTGATTCAACCCCCTGTGACTGCCTAAATGTCAGGAGAGATGTTTTCATTACATGAAAGAACTAATGCGCCTCTTAAGATCACCAAGTCATATTTCCATTGCTCTTTTTCTCTCTCCCTCTCTCTCTCTCTCGGTGTCTCTTTTGAACCCTCGTTCTCAGTGAAAGAGACCAAAGCTATGGCCACCTGAAAGGGTGTAAGATTATTTAAGTGTCATAAAGTGTCCAAACAGGATGTAATAAGCAGCTTTTCTGTGCTCTGCCAGAAACGCAGTGCTAAAAAAGGTTTGCTTTGACAGTGTCATATTTGCATTTGAGTGTGTGTGTGTGTGTGTGTGTGTGCCTGTGAATTTGTGTTTATGAAAATATGTGTGCGTGTGTGTGTGTGTATGCAGGTAGGTAGGGGTGAGTGTATGAAACCATTGGATCATGATTGTGTGTTTGTTTGTGTGTGTGCAAGGTGACAAGTGTCAGCAATTTTGCGCTTACAGCGGTGAAGTGACAAGGCTGTGATTGTCAAGTGAGCTTTATGTAAATTGGCTGCATGTTCTAAGAGCTGCACAGACTGTGGAGAGGTGCTCAAACGGAGCACAATCACTCCCCACTCCACTCCACAAACAGAAGGTACACACACACCACAGGCGTCCTTCATGCCTATTAAACCCTTTTTGGGTGTCCGGATGGGAAGTAACATGTTTTAGATAATGTGTACGAAGAGGAGAGAGTCAGCTCCACAACATTTGACTGCCGTATGATACAGACCTGCGTTGTCCATTACCACTATCTGATTCTGCTCTGTCCATTTCTCACTGCTGACCTAGCGAAGTCATACTTTGAAACCTATCACATTTTGAGGCTAGTTCTACAGGACACACCAAAGTACTTTTCTGTGTCACCATATCCCCTTGAAAGCCTTAAAAAGTAAATTTTGAGACCCTGAATACCAGCCACTCAGACAGAATCATCAGACTCAGACAGAATCATCTCCCTTTCATAGAGGGGAAAGGAATGATCCGCCAGCGTTCCCTTGATTAATCTGATGGTCAGCTCTCTTAGGAGGTTTTAAGATCACTGAAGGCTTATAATATAATATAACACTAAGGGAGCAGATATCAGAGAAAGCAGTGGCGTCTTTAAAATAGGACCAGAATATCTGTGTGTAAAAATACATTGCAAGTAGTAATGTAAGATCTGATAATATAGCTATGGGATTATGCAGAGATCTTCTAATGTAGCTATGGGGCTATGCAGAGATCATCTAGTGTGCTATGTGGCTATGCAGAGATCTGCTAATGTAGCTATGGGGCTATGCAGAGATCTGCTAATGTAGCTATGGGGCTATGCAGAGATCTGCTGATGTAGCTATGGGGCTATGCAGAGATCTGCTGATGTAGCTATGTGGCTATGCAGATATCTGCTAATGTAGCTATGGGGCTATGCAGAGATCTGCTAATGTAGCTATGGGGCTATGCAGAGATCTGCTAATGTAGCTATGGGGCTATGCAGAGATCTGCTAATGTAGCTATGGGGCTATGCAGAGATCTGCTGATGTAGCTATGGGGCTATGCAGAGATCTGCTATGGGGCTATGCAGAGATCTGCTGATGTAGCTATGTGGCTATGCAGAGATCTGCTGATGTAGCTATGTGGCTATGCAGAGATCTAGCATCCTCCACTCTTCCCCTTTCATGTTCTGCTCTGGCATTTTTGTCCTTGACTGACATCCTGCATGGACTCCTTTACCAATGCTACAATGTTGACCTTAACACAGTATTTCCACCGTGTGACAATGTGTACTGAGTTCTGGTGCCACGGTTCATCAGAACATCTGACCAACAGTGAGTGAAGGACACATGTGAAGGACAAGTGCAATTCCAAGTTTACATCTTCTTTCTCTCTGTTTAACATCAGTGTTTTTTTTTTACTAGAGTGACAACACTAACATGCAAATGAAATGAGAATAAAAGGACAGAAATATTGAGTTTCCCTTAATTGAAAACACGATCAATTGCTTTTACACCTCTTGTCTAAGTTTCAAGTGTTTTATAATGTGCTACTGTGCCCCATACTGAATAACAATCCCTGACATTCCTGCAGTGTAGGCTACTGTGTTACGGCTACGGTTTAACATCAACCGTTACCACCAACAAATTAATGTTAACACTGCTGGACAGCTTAAAGATGCTGTGGGTGAAGAAACAGGTGCTATACTGCATTATGTGTTCTGGATGAACGCCCTGAAAAATCACACATCTGTGTCAGCAGGGGCTAGCATTAGCTTGCTGCGCTAGCTAGCCTCCTTGTCAGAGCAGGCTGCTCAGTCAAGCACAGAAATGCCAGAGCAGAACATGAAAGGGGAAGAGAGGAGCGGAGGAAGAGAGATTTACGTTATAAATCCTTCACACATTCGTTGCAAAGCTGCCTGCCCGCCTGAGTGTTCAGCAAAGGAGGTTGTGTGTGCCAGTACCTGTTTCACTCTCTTCCTAGTCCTTTGGCTATTACCTCATCTTCTGACCTACAGTCATACTTAAACTGACCTGAGGGGTAGAGAGGAGCAAGAGCAGGAGCACAGCCCGAGCCTGAGTCAGGGAAACACAGATGAGTCAAACACTGACACGACCCTCTTATGCTGACGGAGCTAACGGGACTAGCCAAGGCTAGCCTGGAGGCACGAGCCAGGTGGCTTTACACAGGGGGCTTCAGCAGCTGATGACGGCTGGGTGTGTGGATTGTGTGCTACTGGAGGTGGTGTGGTGAGAGGGTGTGGGGAGCGCACCAGCTGCCAGCTTCCAGCAAGCATCTGAGGCTCAACAGGCCTCCGAGAGATCAGTGGAAGGAGGGAGAAACAGATGCTGAGAACAAGGGGGAAACAGAGAATGATGAAAGGAGAGAAAGAGCCACAGAGCACACGGAGTTTAAGGAATAACAGAGAAAACGATAGACACGGAGCAAAAAGAGACAACCGAAGGGCCAGGAAGCGAAAGGGAGAAACAAGAAGACATTGGCAAAATACACAAATGGGCACAAACATACAGGTACATGCTTAATGTGGTGCATAAACACTGAGTCACACACACACACACACACACACACACACACACACACACACACACACACACACACACACACACACACTCACACACAGGCACACACACACATATATACACATATACATACATTTACACACCCATTATGTGAAGTTGTGTATTGTACCTTCCTATAACTGAATGTGACTTGTATGCATAGAGAGGATTAAGCAGTGGGTTTGCCATTTGGAGACACCGACCGCTACATGTGGGGAGAGAATGGAGCAAAGGAGTGATGCAGGAAGATTTAGAAAACATTGCTGCCTTTGGAAGACAACACAGAAGACTTCAGGTCGAAATATGCTTCTACGACTGCGTTACTGTGTGGCCACGCAGTTGCTTCGATGGACTCGTGAACCTTTATAGTTCTCTGTCAGTTGGTGGGTGTCGCAAAGCAATAAAAAAAAAGATGGCGGACCAAACTCCGTAAATGGTCGTATTTGTACATAAAAGTTGTTTGTTTGACTTTGTTTTGCTTAGATTTTTTTTTATTTACAGAGAAATAGACACTGCAATGTAAAAACCCCGTTATTGTAACTGAAAAATACGTCTGAGGGGATTTGCAAGGTGTCTGAGCAAGGTATCTAATGTACGCTACCACCCACAAGGTAAACAGCGATGGGTTGGACCAATCACAGCCCTGCGGTCTCCATGCGGCTTGCGTCGACTCGTCGTAAAGTAAAAAAAAGTTGGGAGGTGCATGCAAGCCGCGGAGAGGTGCTCGGAGGGGGTTCACAACGACACAAGGGGCTTGTGCATGTCTGCGCAAAAGGCTGACCATAAATCAGGCTTTACAGTACACTATAGATGATATCTCCTAATCATCAATGACAGACAGACACACACTCAAACATACATGCCCGTACACACACACATGCACACTAGGGATGGGTAGATTCACCGGTTCGCATCGATGCACCGGCATAAAAGCTCACGATGCGATGGCCCGGATCAAAAAAGTGTGCAACGGATACAATGTGGGATGAATTGCGATGCATCGTTTCTAACATTTTTGCATCGGTATAATCCGTTGTATTTATATAGAATCGTGTGTAGGCGAACACTTTTTAATATTTAGAAATGTGACCAATGATTTTTGACCAATACTTTTATATTTAGATTCCTCCTCCCTAACTGTTTCTGAAGCGTGCTCTCATCTCCACTGCTGTCAGTGGCTGTCTCTCGTGAAGTCTCTCGGCCAAGTCTCGCGCGAGTTGGAGGCGTGTCCGGGAGAGTGTTACCATGGCGGTTAGACGTCCCTAGAACTTGTAATGAATCCAAGGTTCGGCAACACTTTGGATTTACGAAGAAAGATGGGAAATTCGATAAGACAAATTGCAATCTGCAAAATATGTCGTGCTGCCATAAAGTACACAGGCAGCATGACTAATTTAGGTACTCACCTGAAGAGGCGACATGGTGACACGTCTGCCTCCTCCTCGAATTCAGCTATGGCTACAGTGGCTAGCTCCACCAGTACACCTAGCAAGCAGACTGAGCAAAGTATTGCCACTCATGCCCCGCTGGCTACCAACTCAGCTCGTTCAAAGGCAAAAACCGAAGCCATTGCTTTTTTTATTTGTAAAGATATCCAGCCTTACAGTGTTGTAGAAAACGAGGGCTTACAAGCTACACAAGCTAACCAGCTAGCGAAACCGTTAGCTTACGCTAGCCAGCTAGTAACCTCTGAAAGAGTCTTCAGCACAGCCGGTGACATAGCTACAGCACCGCGCCGTTTGCTTCATCCTGATCATGTGGATCAACTCATATTCCTAAAGAAAACCCTTAAAATAGGACAAAAGAGTTAAATTTAGTGTGTGAGGCAGTTGATCCACATGTTTAGGATGAAGCAAACTGTGTTGTGAATGCCAGGTATAGTTAAAAAACACTTACACACATATACACATACATGTTATATTTTGTCAGAGAACTTGTTAATGATTTGTTGTCTGACAAATAAATTAATCATTATGTACCATATTAAATTGCATAGAATTATATTATTTTGCATCGCATCTCATTGAATCGCATCGTGTCGAATCGCACTGCATCGCAATAGGGGTGAATCGTATCGTATCGCATTAGTAGCTGCTTTTATGTATCTTTAATGTATCGGATCGTTGGCAGTGTATCGAGATATGTATCGCATCGTCTTCAGTGATGGAGATGCACATCCCTAATGCACACACACAAACACACACACATGGCATAACACATAATAAGAAATAAGAACACATAACACATCACATATAAACCATTTCATATAAACCTTTGGATGTAAAATTTTACGTAAATAAGGGTCAAATGTCAGGTGCTTAAGAATGCTATGAAGACCCTAGAAATAGAAACAACAGAGTGAGATCTAGGGCCCTAATTTGAAAGTGCCACAAGCACTGCAAACTGGCTTTGCGCATCAGCAACCCAGCAGTGAGAATAATTTTATTGACACAAATCAGGGCGTAATCAAGCATAAATGGGTTGTGTAATTAGTGGATGTGGTAATGAAGTAATTCTTGATCAGCCAAACACATTGATTCGACATTGATACCTTCAGTAGATCAGTAGTTGTTATACAATGGAGCAAACAACACATTTCCAATCACAAACAGAGCGGTTTACACCAGGAGGAGACTTTCTTATGCAGGAGATCTGCCCGACATGAAATCATGCATCATGTATGTTTCATTTATACATGGTGATGGAACTGCAAAATAGCTATTCTACTGTTATTTTGTATCATTTGTATATTGATATTTCCTGCTCTGATTGGTTGTTGCATGGTGGTTTTTGTGTGAGCATAGAAATGCTCATATGGGGGACTGATGGAACCGGAAATATTGATATTCTGTTGTTGTAAAAGACATTAACTTAATGTAGCATTATTTTGTATCTGTAACTCATTCTTGGATGTGTACCTGAACAAATGGCATGTGAACCCCTTCCCCCCTAGATAGCCTCCTTCCTGCTATCACCCTTTGACCCCTGTTATCACCCTCCTCCCCCCATAGGTGAACCCCTCACCCCACTGTCTCCCCCTTCCTCTCACTTATAGGGTGTGGTCACCCTCTCCCCCATTGTATCCTACCTGACTGAATGGTATAAATGCCAACATATTCTGCTATCAGGTAGGCCTTTTTCTGAGCACCAGCTGAGAGGGGGTCTCCACGCTGAAATAAACTACAGAATCCTGACTACGTCCTCCGGTCCCTTCTTCAACTTTGGCATGCTCATTTAGATTCTATCAATGGAACTTCCATGTCTTTGTGTGGACACACCCCAGCATTGCACTGACCCACCCATGTCTGCGCTTAGAATCTTGCTCAATTTATGAAATAAGCAAACTGATTTCGGCGGACTTTGTGTGTGGCCAACTGCATTGCTCATCAACAAAATGAAGGCCCCTAGTGTAAAATAAGAATAAAATGTCAGTTGCTTTGTAGTATATTAAAATAGTAATTACAATGCAGGAGTAGCTAGTGCTTTGCGTTTGAAAGATGCTGATGCAGAACTGGGGGGCTATTTAGTGATTTGATAGTTCTGCAGTAAGTGCTATTGAGGAAACAGGATGTCTTTGTTTTGATGGCCCTGAGGGGAGAATTGTTAAAAGGGGCTTGGCAGGGTGCATGGAGTCCTGTAGTATTTGTAGACCTCTGTGCCAAAGTCAGGTCTCATACGTGTCAGATTAGTGGAGAGTTTTGCAGCCAATGATTTGTACTGTCCAGCTGCTGCCTCTGTTGAGCAGTGGAGTGGCCATGCCACACAGAGAGAACAGGGTGAGAACACTTTCTATAGCATCTCTATGGAACTGCACTTTCTATAGCAGCTCTATGGAACTGCAGCATCCCCTTTCTGCCGCAGGGAAAAAAAGTCTATGGTGGGCTTTCTTGACGATGCAGATCGAGTTGTTGTCCCATTTCAGAAAGGAGGAGATTGTTGTTCAGAGAAACTTAAAGCCGCCCACGCTTTCCACCTCCACACCATTGATGGCCGGGGGCCGAGGAGCCTTCCCATCTCTCTGGAAGATGACCACCAGCTCTATAGTTTTGGAAACGTTCAGTTCCAAGTTGTGGTGGTCATTTGAATCTATTGTTTAAACCTTGACCTCTTCCAAATAACGTGGGTAAAATTCCAGAGTACAAACACTGTCAAGTCTGGGTGGGAATGTCCCCTTTCCATGATGTGATAGCTGAAAGGGCCGAAAAGGCCTATACTAAGATTTACCACTAGGGAATAGTGAAGTAGCCGACTACGCCAGCCCAGAAGGGCAGTTATTAAACTGAATTAAGTTTAGCACAGGTTCGTTCAAGCTTGTGGCTGGTTAAAACACACACACACACACACAATAGGCAAGAGTACCATACATTGCAATTTAATGTCACAATAATAAAAAACAGATACAGACATACCAACAAGGGACAGTGGGCAGTCCACTAATCCCCAATAAATAGGTACAGGCAATAAATAGTATAAATAACAGGTGTTCTAAATAGCAGCTAAAACACAATGTCTGGCAACCATTGGTGAACTGCCAATGTGACTAACGAGGATCGGTCACAAAACTGGCAACCACACAAGCTACTCACGGAAACCGGCAGCGTCAATGACGCCCGAATAACAATAGCTAGGCCGGTTCCGATGCTCAGTTACACATACCAAGTACCTCCGGAGGTCGAAGCCTGAAACAGGCGAGGAAGCACAGGAACCTTGCGTGCCTGATAGAGAAACTCTCCAGGCGGAATACAAGCCTGTAGCAGAGCTGGCTTGGGAGGCGCAATCGCCACGGAGGAAAACTCCTTTATACCAACATCTAAAGATGTAGCCACTCAATTGCAACCAGGCCGCTCGTGCTCCCTTCACAAAACCCCTCTCCCTGGATAAATTCCCGTATGCAATAAATACTGCGTTCAATCACGTCCGAGGTTCACGGATTGGTAGAGCTAAAACAGAGGAATAGGACAGCAATCAGTGGACAGTAGACAGAGAGAGAAAGAAAACAAGGCAATGGGGCAGTCCTACTACACGTCACATCAAACACCTGTGAACTACGGTAACACTACAGCTCATTGGTTACATTTGTACACACAATCACAGCACTCTTATATTATGCCACTACAACTGTTTACATCCACAACACTCGTGATTACTGCACACTCTTAAGTTTACTAAGGCTACCCATTACAATAGCTGCAGGTACCTCCTTCCTTTTTTGCAGAGGCCTGTAGACATGGCAGAAGTGAAGTCTCTTGGCAGACCAATGGTCTGTGTTTAATAGTGAGTGTCACTGACATCGTAGAGCAGGCCTTTGAAATCAATGTTGTGTCTGTGCACCACCTCTGGTTTACACAGAAACACACACCTCAACCTTTCGTCTTGTGTGAAGCCTTGGTATAGGGAGAAACCCTGCTGGTGTAGTGCTGAGTCCAGGACACCGGCTATCAGCCAGCTTTCATTGAAGCACAGTTTGGAGTCTGCAATATTCTGCCTGCCTTTTGATAATGGTTAGCCAGTTCATCACACTTGTTAACCTAGCATGTTAACATTAGAGAGTAGAAAACTCAACAGCGGGGTGCAATCCAGGGTGTTTGGGCCTAGCTTTAACTTCTCCTACACTAGCCCTGGGGGGTATTCGTCGTAGCTCGCTAAGCGGTTTAGCGAGCTAATTTTCAGGCTAAGATAAAAAACGCCCCTCTTTTTGGTTCGTGGAAGCAACTTTTGATAAATCACCATAGTTACATATCGATTAGCACTAACCTGCTCCAGGGCAGGCTAACTTAAGTGTAGCTGGATAAGCTTGCCACACCCCCGGAAAAAGGAGGGATCCCATTGACCAAGGACTGATATTAGAGTTAGATTAGCGGAGGGAGAGAGTTCTTTGCGATCGCCAAGATCCATTATTCTTGTATGAGCGCTACCGATTCAGCCAACAAGGAATCATTAATTTACAAGACCTTCTCGAGTCATTTATTGCAAACACCACAGTCGAACATTGACTGTCTTGCGCTTTTTTGCGAGTGGTACATTTTTGTAGTGTCAGTGATGTGGAGAACAAAGCACTCATAATTATATGAGTGTTATTAGTACACCATAGCATATCATTATTGTAGAAAATGATTAAGGTGGACTCATGATAAGAATAGAGAGAAATACAGACAATTTATTTTCACTGCTTCAATTTATTGCATTTGTTATTAATACATTTAGTCATTTAACAGACGCTTTTATTCAAAGCGACTTCCAAGGAAATGTAAAACTACATCGAGGAAGGAGGTGAGGGGATTTGAACTAGCAACCATGCAGATTCAAACCGGTAGAGGAAACCTCTGTACCAGTGGACACTTGCTGTCAGGTGTTCATACATAGATATCACCCTATAAACATCCCAACACACCTTGCTCTCACAGCGGTGGTGGTGTTGAATTTTGCCATGATTATGGTCTTGTATTCTTCATAAGCGTTCATGTTCATCTCCTACTCGCCAGCGGAGAAAAAAAGAGCCCTTTTCTTTGAGTTTAGAACCATTATACCGTTAGAAAATTATGGTTTTGGTGATCGACCTTTCCTGCCTTTTGAAGTAGGACGTGCACGCGCAAATGCCATGATAACTTTAGCCTGGTTGAAATTAACCACATGATTAGGATGCGGATCAGCCGTTAACGAACCGATATTTGCTGTTCTCAATCAGCTCGCTAATCTTAACGGGCTAAAAGGCCAATTGATTAACTTAGCTTCAATCCTACGACGAACGTACCCCTGGTATCCGTGGATCCGACAACAAAATCACTTTGGTTGGTAGTAACCCAAGTTGATGTGTAGAACCAATCTTTCATATCAGAACCCATAACATATTCCACACAAGAACACCCAAACAACAGATAGACTGACAAACAGAGCAACACTATGTCGCCATAGTGCGGCGCTACCATGTCTTCAGTGGACAGCCCCATCTTCATTTAAACCCTTAAGACCAAACACTTTGCTACTCTTAGACACACATGCACTCCCCATTGTCCTTACACACATACTTGTGTTGCAGTGGCCTTAAAGTCACTCAGCTTTCACTCAGCTTTCATTCATTCTGGATCCAGACAACAGCATCTCTGTAAGATGGCTTCTACATGAAGTCCTAGCTCTCCAGTGACCCATAGTGCATTCATTTCCCTATTGCCAAGAGGTCTGCCAGTGCTTCTCCCGCGGCTTCAGGCCTATTATCCTGTGTGCATGGAAAAGAGGAAATAAGTGTTGGAAAGGCGATTCACACAGCCGGTCTGTCATCATCGTTTCCCTGTGACCCGTGAGAGGCAGAACCATGCAGAGAGTGCAGAGAAACAGATGCCAGGGGCTGAACATTTTGGCCAATACTTCTATAATTTCCACAAATATCTGTAATTTAAAGTTTGCTGTCGCTCACAGTTATTCTTGCTTCAATGACTCATCTTTTTTTTTATGAAAAACTTAAAGAAATACATAATGGATTTCCTTTTAGTTGCATTACAACTTGAAAAGCCATGATTATCCTCAGACTACTGGTATTGTGGGTTTAACTCCTGCCATAGCAGGGTTGAAGACGTTAGTTGACGTGAGTGATGTCTTGTGGAGAAGTTGACTATTCTGTGAAGAACTTCAGAGAACTCTGATGGAAAAAAAGAGTGAATATATTCTCTTTCATTTATTGCTTTTTCCCACAAATACAAGTAAGAATATGCCGGGGATCACTGTGAAACACAAAAACTAACGAAAAAGAATGGAGATTCTTGAAGTCCCTACAATGCAAATTGAGTATAAGGGAAAAAGACAAGGCAACACACATGCACAAGTATACACATACATACATACATACATACATACATACATACATACATACATACATACATACATACATACATACATACATACATACATACATAAATACCTTACATACATACATACACACACACACACACCCAAACACACATACATACATACATACATACATACATACATACATACATACATACACACACACACACACACACACACACACACACACACACACGCACGCATAAATATTAGGGCTGTCAATAGATTAAAAAAAATTAACTAATTAATCTCACATTTTGAAATTCATGAATCTAGATTAATCGCGATTAAAAGTTTTTGTCTGTTTTTTTTTTTTACTTCCAATGAAAAATATCTCAATTTCCATACATTGTCAATCAAATGAGCTGTGACACCCAGGTAATTGTCATTGCTGACTGATGTCCAGTGGTCACCAGTAAGGGTGACGGTGGCAGCTTGCTCGAGGAGCTGAATTTTACGTGCTCTCTCGCCGTCATAAAAGGAATGTATGCGAGACACAACGGTGCCCCTCGACGGTAAATCATAAGAGTTGTCTCCTGAAGCAATTCGAATCACCTCAGTCAGCCCAACGTCCTTAACTATGTTGATGGTCCGACAGTCACCGGCAACCCAAACTGATAAAGCGTTGGTAACCTTTTCACAGACTTGTCTAGTTATTTTACTAGAGAAGTCGTAGAGTGTGGGTTGGCGACCATCTAACCTGGGACTGCTTTCTGTCGGGTGCTTTGCATTAAGGTGATAACTTAAAGACGAGCTGCTTCTGTGATAGCTAAATTCAATTTGACAAATGCTACATACAACTTTAGTTTTGTCGATTGTTCCGTAACTTTGCCTATTAAACAGAAACTTTCCGCCCAACAATCCCTCAGCTCTCTCCATCTTCAACTACGGCAGTGGTTCTCAAACTTTTTCTGTCATTCCCCACTTTGAACAAGGGGGGCTATTGGTAGGCCAAGCCCCCTACTTACATTGCCTGAGGGGACACAGGTTCAAGTCTGGCCTGATGTAATTTCCCAATCCTCTCCCCACCTCTTCTCCGCATCGCTTCCTGTCATAACTTCATAACTATCCAAATAAAGGCATTAAAAAAAAATAAAAAATAATAATAATAATAATTAAATATATATATATATTTTTTAAGTTGCGTTAATTGCGTTAAAATATTTTATCGCGTTAATCGCGGCCGCATTAATTGCATAGATTAACGCGTTAACGCTGACAGCCCTAATAAATATATACAGAATACACGTGGCATTTCTATTATTTCCTTGAAGAACATAATTACAAATGCAGCAAACCACTTTGACTGCCTCAGGGTTGGCTAAATGCACCAAGATACACACACACAACCGAAACGGAGATGTGTGAAGTGTCTGAATGCATTTGACCAATCATTTGATTCTCTCCATTCTATGCTTTTAATGAAAAGTCCTTGGATTTTGCCATACTTTATAAGATAACTAGGTAGATAGGTAGGTAGGTGAACTTGTGAGGTTTCATCCTTTGTCTGTATATTTACCATGTTTATGTTTACTTCATTAAAAGCCATCTGCCCTTAATGCAGCAAAGATAGTTTAACACTTCGCAAGTCAGTATTGTGACTTATCTGATATTAATTGAGGAGAAGTGAATTACAAAGGTATCAACGCAGAATGAAAATACAGAGTGACTGTTGGCTCAGTGGATTTGAAACAGTCTATTAAGCTTCCAAGGTTGAGGTTGGGACCACACTTAAATAGATCCAGGGGATTAATAAGCGTTACTATATAAAGAGAACGGAGACACATTAATCTAAGCTAGAAATCCAAGTGTCAAGGTGACAAATGTCTATTTCACACGCGTGGCTGGGGTAAGTAATTACATCCAAATGAACTTGTCAGAGGCAGCAGGGTGGCTTTGCGGCAGGAGCTCGTTCCAGCTCTATTTGGCCTCCCCTCAGAGCAACCCCCATGCTAGCTCCCTGAAAGACAACCAATGAGATCACCACAATCCGAAGAGGCTGACCCATGTACCTAGCACTGAGAATACACGACATCTGAGAGAGAGAGAGCGAGAGATGGAGAGAGAGAGAGAAATGGAGAGAGAGAGAGAGAGACAGAGGGAACTGAATTGGAGCATGGAATAAGATAAGGAATGAGCCTGGAGAAGAGATACAAAAATGGAACAGAGTGACAGTCCTAATGTAATTCTGGATTCAGTGAAAGGTCGGGTCCGCAATTGTCATCCGTTACGCTTTTGTCAAATTCAGCCAAGAGCTCCTAACAGTTCTCTAGCTGTCCGCTCAGTGTGTGTGCTCAAAAAACCTCCAGTATTCAAATGAAGTCCTGTAAATGGCAAAGAAACATAGTGGCTCGGTCCAAACCATAAATGTGTATATAAATAAAGTGTATACATGCACACACTAAAATGCGAACACTAAAAAATGTGTTTGTGTGTGTGTGTGTGTGTGTGTGTGTGTGGTGTGGGGAGTGAGAAGATAATGGGGCTGTATAATCTTTTGTGCTCTTTTCAGAATAGCAAGACCCTAAATTCCCCTAGGTATTATCATACTTACTGAACAGAAATGGGAATTCAGTATTGTTATTGTGAACTTATGGGGTAAAGCTGTAATGGAGAGATGCCTGTGAACTGTAATTGGTAGGTGTCAGACATGAATGGCAGACTGATGTGTGATTGCGGTCGCCTGTGTAGTATAAAAGGAGGCCTTGTGCCAGAACAAGGGCATGCTAGCCTGGTGAGGGGATTTTATCCGAAGTTGAAGATGAAGTTTTACGCTACGCAATGGCACGGACACTGGTGATCTGATGGTTGCGAACAAAGGGCTGGAGTGCTAAAATGAAGAATGGACTGTCAGTCCATCAGGTTCCATCAAAGTTCCATCAGGACTGCCCAAACCCAACCCCCCTATTTGCAACCCTATCCACATGATAACAACTTGTCGATTAGCTTCGGCTTTGGCTGGAGGACGGATGGTAGTGTTTTCTCTTCGCTGCGGCCATTCTGCCGTGAGTTGTTATTGATTGCCGTGCTGCACGTTGCACTTTAGGTCATCCTCCAGCCTTGCTGTTTGCCTCCCAGCAGAAAGGTTTCGCTGGGGTGCTGTCTTACTGTATGAAAGAAATAAAGCTATCTTTAAACCTGAAGTGGTGGTGTAAAGTCAGCTGATCTGGGTTTGGTGGTCTGTGGGAGGGGAGTAAGTGGTAATAAGAGGTGTTTGACCTACATAGGTTCACTACAGTATGTATCCGTATAACTAGTTGAGTTGAGAGTCTTTGTAGAATACTGATTACTGCTTGTAATTTTGAGTCCATGTTATGTGTCTGCATTTAATGGAAGCAGGATGGATGTTTCGGTCCGGCTCTCACAGGATCCTGTCTCAATCCCGTTAAAACTTGTAATATTTTGTTCACGTTTTATCCCACTCTTGCCCACAAAATCCCCATGAATGGATGTTTTCGATGTTTTTGATGGTTTTTTTTCCCGCTTCTGCCTGCTCCTGTGAAAATGTTCCATGCATAAAAAACACCAACCTTGCACCTGTTATTTCTTCCTGCCCTTGTGCAAATATGCATAACATTCTGTAATTTAAGAACAAAAAACATATATTCATACTTTGGTTTTTAACTCTTCCTGTCCTGCACACACATCGGTTTCCTCTCGCCCGCACACTGCAATCAAAATGAGTCCCGCTCTGCACTCTTTAGCGTAGAGTCCCACAGTACTCCCGCGGGAGTGTAGGGCTCAAGTTTGAACAGATTTGGACATCATGTGGTAGCAGCAGACACTCTGGAGGAGTGAGGAATGAGACACACTGTTGGCCATGTAATTATACAATACAATACCAATGTTCTACACATTAGTGTGGTTGGGTTTATTGTTGTAGCCAACAAGTTATTGTTCCTAATAAACCCCCCCCGAGAGGGCACACACCACTGACTAAAAGGTTTATAGTAAACATTTATTCGTTAGATAGATGTGACTTCATTAGCCACTCCAAATGGAAGGAAATGAATGCTCTGACATCAGTTTCACAGGATATTCTGCTATTCAAGTCATCTAATCAGATGGCCTAGCTACAGGCATTCCTCTCAGATCCATGCAGGCTCATCCAGTCCAAGCCAGGGGATTCAGGGGGAAAAAATGAAATAAAAATCATGGTCTATGTAATGATGTGAGCCTGACTGACAGAGGTTGTGTTTGTTTGGCTGATGCTAGATGGAATGTAGAAGCATGTTGTTTTGACTTTGTGTGTGTGTGTGTGTGTGTGTGCGGTTGTGTGTGTGTGTGTGTGTGTGTCTGAATGAGGAAGATATTGCCTATAGAGTTTCTCTAATGATGTGTAAACTGTCAAAACATCTCCATTTTGTTGAGGTTTTACCCATGCTTGTAATTGAAGTACAACTGTGCTGTAAACCCCCATAGTTATACTCAGTGGGAGCATATATTCACATGCCCCCTACAGAGAAAAGAGACAGAAAGAGGCATTCTGGTGCACAGTGGCAAACTTTGCTTATTAGAATCAAATGTCAAAGGTCGCGCAACAAAAGCAGGTAGTTTTATAAGCAGGTGAGATTCTGTGACACATTACCAAGTTCATGGGGGAAAAAAGTATGCAACCCTCGGCAGATATAACAAGTGTTGGACAAGTATCCATGGAGACCTGACCTCTGAACTTCATTAGGTTTCCTGTACTTCCCTGCAGGTAGACACAGGTACAATACATAGATATTTTAAAAGACCTCACTTAGAGTTCAAGTGGTGGGTTGAGAGTGTATTTTTAGTAAACCTTGATGTCACATTGCAAAAGCAAAGAAGAGATCAAGAAAGATCTTCATCATCTTCATGAAAAACAAATGCATTCTCAATGATGGATACAGATGGCATTATCACCTGGGAGGGCGAGTGCTTGAGGAAACGTGTGCTTCGGACCATTCCATCGTTCATTGATCCAACACAAACGTCTGTCGAGCTCTGTGACTGGCTTCTCTTTAGTTTGCAACAAATGAGCAAAACACGACAAGGCTTACATTCCTACACACACTCACACACACACACACACACACAAACACACACACACACACACACACACATATGCACACACACACACACACACACTACGCATTCCTACCTGGGAGGGGGTCTCGGCATCACATGCAAGCTGTGGCAGTTTCCGTGTGATTCCACACCACCCTCTCCCCAAGCTTCACACTAAATGCCCTATTAATATCACTTTGTGTCAGTTCATTACAACATACCATTACTTTCCATCATGGCCACCACCTGCCAGCAATCGCCCTCAGCACTGAGGAGGAGATTAGGGTCCTAATGGCCATTCTCTTTTGTGTGTGCGTGTGTGTGTGTGTGTGTTTGTGTGTGAGTCTGTGTGTGTGTGTACGTGTATGAGTCTGTCTGTGTGTGTGTGTGTGTGTGTGTGTTGCTCATTAGACACTAGTCATCTGGGCCTGTCAGATGCTGAGACGCTCCTGTCGGATGGAAGAAGATTGAAAACTCTCTGTACGTATCATTTAAGGGGGCTGCGAGATTGGTAGTGTGTTTGTGTATGTGTGTGCATTTGTGTCTGATTAAGTGTGCGTTTGTGCATATGTGTGTGTGTGTGTGTGTGTGTGTGTGTGTGTGAGAGAGAGAGGTGGGAGCTATGTAATGTCTGATGAAGGCTCTGATTTCATCAGAGTTTTCCAATTTGGCAATGTATTATTTTGTCATTATGAAGTCCCATCTAAATGTCAATAATAAAGCTTGTTTAGCCATGTCCTGTATACCTGTGGGAACACCACATCCATAGCTGAACCCAGCATGGGGAAATCTGGTGTAACACGAGTCAAGCTAATCAATAGGAAGGTGAACAAAACCAAAACAAATGTATTATAACCTGAGGCTGTTATTTAAAACTTCTTTCAAAAATCAATGCTGATCATAATGATGTATTAGACAGTCATGAACTACACAACGGGGTTCCACTGCCTCCGTACCACTGATCATTGGTACAGGGACACAGTAAAACAATTATAAGGAAAATAAAATATAAAAACTAGAGATGCATTTCCACAAGTAAATGCAAAGTGTGATTGCTCCACCGCAGCCCCTGCCCAGCAATTGACAGATTACACAGCCTTAACGCTGATTATTATAATTATGTCATCTGGAAAATATGAGCAGATAGCACAGCATGGACTTTAATACACCAGTACTCAATATGAGTAATAAGTTACATAACTTACCTAGATCAAGGCAAAAAAAATGTTATCTGTCCATTTATTAAGTTCAAGGTGTAAAGTGTTACAAAATTCGGTCCTTCATCCAGTGCCTGCAGTCGATTGGTCTGGAAAGGGCACCCAAAGGAGAGTGCCTTCCTTCGATAATCGACTACGGGCACTGGATAGGGTGTTACGTCAGCCTGGAAGATCAAGACAGGTAAAACACTGACTGTACAAACAGTCATTTTCTAGTTTCCAAACAGTTATTGAGGTAAACAGAGGCAGGTGTATCTCTGTAGAGATCCCTTCCATGTTCTCAGGCCCTTATAATAACATCATGAGCCTGTCAGTGGTGAAAACAAGTGGTTTACTTTGATGTGCTGGCTTGTCTCATAGGATTCCATTGTGTAGCTGTGTTGTGGTTGCTGGTTTTAACGTTATAACTTAATATTGGACCAATTGCGATTGTGAAAGAGCTCAAAATAGGGCTCAGGTTGAAAAAACCCAGAAGTTAGGGAGTACCTTTCAGGCATCAGTTTTTCAAGTTACAGGCCTCCTGCTTCTCTTTGTATCCTGGTTAGAGATGCAGTTTGCACTGTTCTGTGAAGGATGTGATGCATCCTATAATAGACTGACAAGTTTCTGAAGAGAGCTCTTTCCGACCCTTTGTTAAGACCACAATAAATTCCACAAGGGCTGAAACTCCCGATACTCAAGTAGCTCAGAGAAGGCCAGTTTCATTACTTGAAAAAGCAGGAACAGAACCTTAAAATAGAGTCAGTGGATCTGCAAACTACACAGTGTCTTTCCTTCAGTTCTAAAATGAATACATAAGTGATTCAATGACTTTATTTTAAGGTGCTGTTTCTACTGTTTTACAGAAGACATACTAGTTAAGGGAAACTTTTGGATATTTTAACCTGGGCCCTATTTTCTCATAGAAAATGGTCGAAACTGGCTCAGTACTGAGTTAGAATGCTATATCCGGTAACTGCAAAATGGCTATACAATGTAATTCTATGGGGCAAGCATCTGCGTCGATGTAAACTGCTTGTTTTTGCCTCAGATGGGCTCATAATGTTATTATAAGTGACTGACAACACGGAAACGATCCCTACAGAGACAGATCTGTGTCTATTTACCTCAACAACTGTAAAGAAACAATAGAAAATGACTGGTATGAAAGAGGAAGGATTGAATAATTAATAACTAGACCTACCTTGTTATTATTCTCATACCCTATAGCCCACTCTATGTATACCCAGCCAGTACACATTCACATACGAATATATGAAACTCATATATTAAGTGAAAGCTGTGTAAGAGGAACTACTTTAATAACCTCATGTTTACCCATTAACTACTCAATTACCATACCATACAAATGACCATACAACAATTAATGGTATTCACTTCCAAGAACTAATAATTACTATATATTTACAATTCCTAGATAATTACTGTGCCATGAAATTAAGTGATTTTGTATTTTTTCAGATTTTTCTTGCTTTCCCTTGAGTTTATGGTCTTAATCTCATGAGATATGTTTGTCTCCCCAGTGTGAGGGAGTTGTGGGGAAATTCATAAATAAAAAGTCTGTACTCGCCACGAATAGTGTTCCAGACATGCATACTGCTCACAGCTCACAGCTGCTTCAGTGCAGTCTCATAAGCTCATTAGTCTTACTTTATTATAGAAAGTGCTGCCTTGAAGATGTGATACTTTAGCCTTTGAAAAGCCTTGACATGATGGACTCTTTTGTGGCTTGTCTGCATGAATGCTTTTCTTCCCTTGTTCTACAGGTAGAGGTTGGGCATAAATGTCTTGTGTGTGGGTGTGTGTATGTGCATATGTGTGTGTGTGTGTGTGTGAGAGAGAGAGAGTGAGAGAGAATATGTGTGTGTGTGTGTGAAAGAGAGACCATTTGAATGACCATATGTGTGTCTATTTGAATGCTGCAAGCCTCTGCGTATGGGTTTGTTGTTGTGTTTGTTCTGTGTGTGTGTGTGGAACATGAAAGCCAGGGGAGGCTCCTTTTCCCAGTGTATGTGATAGGCTGAAGGGTGAGGATGCTGCTACCAGCTTTTTTAGTTTTAGTGTGTGTGTGTGTGTGTCTGTCTGTGTGAGTGTGTGTGTGTGTGAGTGAGAAACATTGGAGGATAATATGCAGTGGTGTTCAAATATTTAACACTGCTTTCCTGCTCCTCAGGTTATTGTGTGGTGAAATGTGACAGTGATGAGGGGGAGGGGGGGAGGCATATCGTATCATGGAGTGGATGAGATTTTATAAGAAAGAGTGGAGTCACACTGTTTTCACCCAGCAGTGATACATCTCAAACGTGTGTATTGTTTTCCTCAGAAGCGGCTCTTCAGGCGGTGTTTAGAATATGCCAATAGGGCTCATGATGGGAACTTATTAGGGATTTTATTTGCTATGCAACATAATGGGCAATGTCAATCACCTTTTACAAATATTCCCGAGGACAAAATTCATACTGACAAACACTGCATAAAAACAAACACTCACACACACACACACACACACACACACACACACACACACACACACACACAAAGGAATTTTAGTTTCATTTTCCTCCCACTGTGTTTTTGCCATACCACATTTTTAAATAAATAGTCACTGCCTGAGGACTTCTGTCTGCACAAAAGTGTCATGCCAGCACTATCTTTCTCTCTGGCTCTCACTCTCTCATTAGTATACAGCCAGAACCACTGGAAAGTGTGCAGCTCCTTAAAAATGCATGGGATCAGGAAGGAATGGGGTACAGGAATATCAATCAAGCTCAATCGGCTGTATGAACAGCAGGGGGGAGACATAAACTTAAGAAAGAAGATAGACTTCGTATTACTGCCCTGGAGATGTTGTAATTTCACACACAGACTTCGCATTGCAAAAACACCAGATAGAGGGAGATACATGCTGTTTATTAAGCCCATGTGAGGAGAGACAAGAGCCTCTCATGGATCTATTTATGGAGGAAGCAGCTCGTAGTTGTTTGTAAAGGAGGGCAGATTGTTCCTCTCCTCGCATGATTCACCAGGGCCAAAGTCAGCCGGATTAGGGGACGATCCGTTCCGAGAGACCCCTGCCAGGTCAACCCCTCACAGATGGATATGTATGAAGTGGCTGAGTTACGAATGC
The DNA here is from genome assembly GCF_900700415.2 of Clupea harengus. Classification (NCBI taxonomy): domain Eukaryota; kingdom Metazoa; phylum Chordata; class Actinopteri; order Clupeiformes; family Clupeidae; genus Clupea; species Clupea harengus. The sequence goes on along the minus strand of NC_045162.1, from coordinate 15,050,261 downwards.
CTGTCCTCTGAAAAAGTTTAGAGTGGCTGAAAGCACAAACGCTTCTCTTTGACACGGGTCAGGTGCCAAGCATCAACATGGAGAGATTCAGCTCAAACGTGGAGCGAAACGGCTCTTAATCAAGTGAGTATTTTCTGCCAGGCTCGCAAAAAACACTCAATGTAATGTTTAGGGTTAAGCGGTGGACTAGAATAATGCATCAGCATGCATTATAGCTATTGACGGTACGTGTGAGGGGGAGATGTGGATGAATTAGCGTAGGCTAAAGATCGGTGTGTGTGTCTCTGAAGCGGCATGTTTTTGCCAAACGTGGTGATGGCAAACGTGGCCCTTGGATCTCCGGGATGCTGGCGGCTGGCGGTTGAGGCCGTCCTCGTGACTCGGGTGGAATTATGATGCGCCGCAGGTCCTTGTGAGGGCCTGACACAGCTGTGGCAAAGTGAGAGAGACAGCTGGGAAGAACGCAATCCATTATGGCTGAGAGGTGATACTGAGCACCGTGGAGAAGGAAAAACAAGCTGCCGCCTGATCAATAGGGTGATAAGCTGCTGAGTTGTGGAGAGATCCTCACAGGCGCGTACACTTCAAATACAAAGACACATATACTCACTTAGACTTAGGCGCACACACACACACACACACACACACACACACACAAACACACAAACACACACACACACACACACACACACAAAGCCACACATGAACATTTATGTGCATCATAGACAGAAACACACATCCGTACACACATTTGCAGACATTTGTAAATCAATTTGTACACACATGCCCAAAATGAGAGAGAGAAGTAGGCAAACACCTTCATAAGATTAAAAGACACTTGACTACTACCTACGGTACGTGTGTTTAAGCGACAGTGGTTCGGAGCAGCCGGTGTTCTGGACACCGATTATGGCAGAATCTGAGTTCTAGTCTAGTCCCCGCTGAGGAGAGGTGAGATGTGGCGTGGGAGTGAGCACAAGCTCCCAGGCCGATAGCAGGACATGAGTGCACATAAATCAACCCTGGGGAGCAGTCCTGCGTGCCAACGATAAGGCGCAGGAAAAAAATAAATAAAACGACGCTTCACCAGTTCTCCTGGGCCAGGGTGTTTGGATGTGTTTACTGCGACATTCAACTTCTTCAACTCTCTTCTGATTAATCAGTCAGTATTAACGGCTGATGAGGGAGCATCCATCATATGCAGCTAAAGATGCTCTGGCTTTGTGGGAAATTAAGTGCATGTAATTTCCGCGGATGGGAGCGATGCTGTATACGTTCTGACAGCTAAAGAGTCATGGTAAACTTTTCATGAAGGGCACATTTTTCATTTCTTGTGAAGTTGCAGAAACAAGGTGGCACAGTTGCATTTCGCAGAGGTCTCCTCCACAGAACCTGTCTTTCCTCTTCTGGGTCTCTGTTCTCTGGTCCTCAAGCACTGGCTGCCATAGCTACGGCTGTCACATTCACAGGAGACACACCTGAGGACACATGAAAAGGTATGTTTTTGAAATACAGTTGACAAAAACTCAAAGGGCATTTGTTAAAATAATGGACCGCAAAGCTATTGCAACAACGATTGTGGCGGTTGAAACCTCCAAACGAATCAAAGTAAACAGCATACGCTCTCCCGAGGCTTTTATCTCTTATAAAGAGGACCAGCAGATGAATTTGTTTACCCATCCTAACACCACAGTTACACCATTGCTAATTACTTTAAATTAAGCTTACACTGTCAGTGCCCCCCCCCCCCCACCTCATTAATTCAACCATGGTATGTAGTATAAAATCTCCCCCTGGATGTGCTGCTGTCGTCAGTCCCTTCATTGGTGTTCACTTGCCTCTTGTGTGTTCTCTGAGACTGTCATACCTGTAAGCTCCTCTAGGGAAATGGTGGGCCTTAACCACATGGGACTTTACTCTTAATTTTAGTTTATCACAATAGTCATTCAAACTCCCAGTAGGGCGCATTAGTGATTGAGGACAACCTGACAGAAAACAAGAGACGGTGTGAGGCAGCAGTTCTGCATACCTAGGTAAAATGGGGTATCTGATGTTTACGATGGAAACTTGTGCAAGGACAAAAACAGTGCTTCAAAGAAAATAGGCCGCAAAATGAAGAACAGGGCATTCATTTATAACCTCTAATCTTCTAACAGGCAGAGAAAGTACAAAGAAACCCCCTATGAATTTACACATGAAACACAATACAGAGATTACATTCTGTACTGTCCCTACGTGAAATTAAGGTAGACTTCCGCTAGTTAGACTTAGAAGTAGGCCTGCAGAACAACATTTTGCTTTTCGTTGGAAGATATTAAATACGTACCAGCATGTTGTTAAACCGCTGAGTGATGCCGCGCTTCAAAGGCACATCTTCACCAAATCCTAATGATGGACGCACCACTGTTGGCAGTAGGGGAACACTGGTATCCAGTTGTGGCAAATGGCAACAGAAATAAGGCTGCTACCTGCTACCTAATACGTTTGAAACCTGCCCACCACTGTCATATCAAGTCAATCACATCAATATCATATCAAGTAAGCTTTTATCGTGATTTCCACTGGTGCATGGATCGAGAACTACACAGAAAAATCTCACTTATTGTTTCCAGACACATTTAGGCATGTATTACAATATAGAGGAGGCGGTATACTGTTTGTGTGTGCTTTTGGCCTTTACAGGTAATACTGATCTAAGGCAAGGCAAAGGTAAGGCAAATCTTAATCTCTAGGCAGACATTTACACATATCAGAGTGTCTGTGTGTCTGACTCAAACAGGACCTTCTTCCCCAGTGATGTCTGGCTTTTTATTGCTTACTGATGCCTACTGATATTTACTGAGGCGGCATTCAGAGAAATATTTTCCTGTGTCCTCTGTGTTTGTTCAGCTGTGAAATGAACTTACGATAACATGCTTTTTTGTTCAAGGTCACTCATTCAAAGCTCATACTGCTGGTATTCGAATTACGGAACATCAGTGAAATTTCATAAAAGTTCTGTGTATTTGTGTTGATGTGTTTCTCTCTCTCTCTCTCTGTGTGTGTCTGTCTATGTGTGTGTGTGTGTTTGTGCCGCTTTGTATCTCAGGCAGTTGCTGAAGTTAATGTCTGAGCTTGTTTGAGTTCTGGATGTTTTCCTGCAGTGCTGTGCAGTAAATGTGAACGGCAGCAGACTCTTGTGATGCCTGGCTGGTTGTCAGGGAAACATTCGCCTGCTGTTGTCTCACTTGTCATGCCTCCAGTCTTTAGAGCAAATGGTCAGATTGGCATAAGGAGGAGGATGATCATGTGACATCAACCATTTGTTACAAACACTTCCATTTAGCACCATAATGTCTTTTAACCTGTAACCAAAATTAAAAGTATGCCATTAAGTCACTGTAGCTAACATCAGTTAAAAACTTTTTTTTTTAAGACTCTTTCTGGGTTGAAATAATATAACATGTTAGGTGGAATTTTTGGTCAGAGGATGATGATGTGACATACATCATTTGTTATAAATCGGAACTGTTTATCAACATAATGTCTTTTAGCCCCCACCAAATAACAACTATGTCACCAAAAAGGTATCTCACTAAATCACTGTAGCTACTATCAGTTGGAAGCCCCCTTTATTAATGTTGATGTATGCTTATGTCAGTTGCCAAAAAAAGTGTCATATAGATGTTCTAACCGTTCCCTAGAGCATAGCGTTGTTTACCTGTATATACCTGTATACTGTTTACTCACTGTTTTCTCAAAACATTCCAAGGCACTTAATATGTAGCACACAACACCTTGAGTGTAAAGAAGAAAAAAAAACACATAGAGGGTGTCGTTCATCAGAAAGTGTGGCCACACAGCAGTGGGCAGCTCCATCTCATTCTGACACACTTCACAGACTCGGAGGAACTGGTTCCAGCTCAGGCGTCTGGTGGCTGGGAGCGCGGTGACAGTGAGACACGGCCCGCGCGTGGAAAAACTCCACCTCTGCGGTCGCATCTGGCAGGACGGGGAGATTCTGCGCTCAAGTGGATCCCTGAAGTGGAACTGTACGTATAACCGCCACAGTGGCAGGCCGCTTATCGCACCACTGACTCAAACTTCAAGGAGTAATGTACTTTCAACATGATGGGGATGATGTCCAACCACTGCATCATGTTCACATTGTGACACACATAAACGCATGACTTTTTTACTTTCGGTGCTCTTTCAAGGGCAAACAGAGGTACCAGTGCTCCTTTTCCCTTCAAGACAAGTGCTAGTAGCATTCACAAAAGGGACAGTTACTCTCCTACATAATTGAATTACCATGGCATGGCATAATAAATATGCAGCTTATCAAAGTTATCAATTTATTAAAGTTCAATTCTTTTTTTTCACCGTTTTTTTCACCGTTGCGTTGTTGTAAATGGCTGTTTGTGATTTTTGGCTAGGAGTTTGGAACGAGGGCTTTTTCTGCAAGGCGAGGAGTGGACTTGAGTTCTTTAATTGTCTCCAGTTTTCTGTATTTCTCTCTTGCATTACGTATGTGAAGGCAAACTATTTGCATAAAATTTACGCTCTTCATAATAAATGGCTTTGACATTTCCAATTGATTAGCACTCCCTGTAGAATTTGTCTGGCAAAAGCTAAACAAAATTATAATGATAGACTTCTTCATCATCGTCATCTGAATTGTTATTACTGGAGAAATGTTTCAGGTGAACTTGCTTGAGCCAGCACTCGACTATTCCTAATCAGGTTCCTGCAAATATGACTTGATGTGTGCAAGTTTTATTTAATGTCTGATTTATAGCAGGGAATTATTTGATAAGGAACACTCATTGAATGTAATTAAATGACAATAATCATGGACAATTATGGGCAATTATCTTGAGAGCTAGGGAAAAGGAAGAATTGCAAGGTCAAATCACATTCAGAATTTTGAAAGCTATTGTTTTACTGCAGAGAGGTTTTGATCTGACGTGCTGATTGTGCTGAAGACGCGACAGACCGATGAAGAGCAACATGAGCCCTCACCCTCAGGATGCACCTCATCACGGTGTCTGCTGGACCGCATCAGACATCTGAAAATCACATATCGAGTTGTGCAATGTATATCATCTTCTGCTGATGTACTCTTAGGGCGTGTCAATTCATCACTTATTAGTACACTGTGTTTTTTTTTCTTGATTACTTTTGACAAGAACAACTCTAAGTACAGGGGTGGCATTGACAGAAATGTGTTTCTCAGCGTATTTCTTATCACTCAGTTAGCCATTTCCTTCGTCCTCCTCGTGTTACCGTCACTGTTGTGTAAGCAGAGCCTGGGCCATGGAAGAGGAAGCTGACACAGTTCAGCCTTGGGTGTACCCTATAGTCTACTCGTGCCAAGCACTTTCAACTCTTCAACCTCAACAGGAACTCACTAATGAAGCATAAACACTTTATATCTATTTAAATAAATGTAATTCATAAAGAAAATATGAAGTTGATTTGCTCATGGATTCTGGGATAATGAAGGATAATGGATAAAGCAGAAATTAAGGAAGTCTATTCCCAAGTTAAAGGTATTCTAATAGGGAAAATGTTGATGAAACAAATCTAACAAATCTTTAGGTCTTTGTGTTTCCTAGATATTGCTACTGCACGTTTCATTGACAGAGAGAGTTCCACATCAAGTCCTACATTTAAAAAACAACTAGCTTTTAAAAAGTAATTAGATCCAGCGCTATCTAAGTATGATGAATGTAAAGATGGAAGTGGTGTAGGGTGTTGCATGAACAAAAACAGCTGCATGTGTCTTCTGCCTCTGTAGTCGAGGAACTTTTTAGTGCTCAACATCTGACCTTTACGGGGACAGTTCCATTTAGAGTTGAAGGATTGAAGTGAGATCACATGGCAGTCCCTGTAGTTCCTGAACAAACAACCAGCGTGTTTGAAGTAACTGCTGCAAGGTGACCCTGATTGTGTTACCAGACAAATGACAAAATGGCATGGCAAGATTAGGAAACTGAGACAATGCATCTTGTCAAAAGTCAGACCCTGTAAAGAATAATCTAGATGCATACTCAGCAGAGGTAATTAAAAGTGAACAAATACTATGAATCAATACAAATACAAACACAAACAATCAATTGACCAATCAACCAACCAATTAATCAATCAATCAATCAATCAAAACAAAAAACAGTAACTAGAACTTTGAATCATTAGTTATTTTTGTTTTAACACCAATATAGCAAAAGTAACTGTGCGGGTAGACGTCTGTGCAGCTTACAGGTTGTATCCCTGGCATTGCCTGTAGAAGGGGATTATTCTACTATTACCACCGTCTACCATAACTGTGAAGCGATGTGTGTGTGTGTTTCTTTTATATTTGTGAGTGTGTGAACTCACTGCAGTATGTTGCTGAGCTGATTCTAACTGGTTTAGATTGAGGTGAGGGAGACTCTGGGCCATTGACCACATTCAGTAAACTTACCACACCACTTTCCATGCCTACAACCTCAAAGCCAGAGAGAAAGAGAAGCAGAGCGAAAAGAAGACATTTTCTACTACCAATACACATAATTTATTGATTATGCATTTTATTGCCTACATTTGAAATCAACTAAATATCGACAGCACATAGAGTATCACGGTGAACAGTAACAATTCTAAAGTGTGATTGTTGATGTTTATTAATTCTTAATATCAGGCTTTGCCTTAATCATAGCTTGCATTCGTTCAAAGGAATGACTGGTTTAGTCAGTGCCACTTTTAGAAAAGACTAAATAATGTAAGCATTTTTAAGATAGGTTTGTAAATGTTGACAAGCAAATTAAAGTCTATTTATTCAAAGGACAGTATTACACACTACATATGTCAACTACAGATCAATGTATAAAATCAATACTCTAACAATACATAAAATAGTTAGAGAGTTGCATAATAGATGCAGACAAAACCTAAAAAAGTTTGTATGAGATCCAGCTTTTCCCTGAATTAACATCAAGATTACAATAAAATCATAAATATAGTACACAACAAGACAGAACACAACATTGCCTTGGCCTAAACTGGAAGAACTACATGCTGTCAATAAGTACCTCTTTTCAACAGTAGCTGTTACTAGGCCTACGTTAAACATTATTAATTAATTAACATACTATCTCAAAGTTGAAGCAGGGATAAAAGAACTTCTATGCATCTTCTGTGCATCTTCTTCGTGTCTAGAAAAGGTCTTGTATGCATTTTTCACCTGTCAGAGACACGATCCCAAAGACATTCCAAAGTCACTGTATTAATATTGCACTAATGTTAAGCTGGCATTCCTCTCCTGTTTCTGGTCATCGTTCATCCCCTCTCTTGATCCCCATTTATTTCCACAAAATCATCTATGCTGCAATCTCTTCTACAGTTACCTTTGCCATCGCAATGCATCTCGGTGTGTGTCAGTACCTGCAGAAAAAGAACAGTTTCTGCTCACAGTCCATGTTCACCCAGCCTTCCTCTCTGGTGCTCAGAGCCCCACAGTATTCTCCTGCCACGGGACACTGGGGCTGCTTCCCCTCAGCCCAGGCCAGGTACTCCAGAGCGTCCCCGTTCACCCACAGCCAGTGTCGGACCACGTAGCGCAGGCCGATCCACGCAGACGCACTCCTCTGAATCTCCTGCAGTTGCTCGTCTGACAGCGTGCTGGCCATGTCATTATAGTTCTTCTGTGACAGCAGGCTGGCCATGTCACTGTAGTGCTCCCTGCAGTGATCCAAAGCATCGTTCCAGGTCATTTTGGTGAGAACTAGGCCGTTTCTCCAAGCTATTTGTTGACAGAGGAAAGGGCGAGGTTCTGCACAGTCGCGGGCTTTGAAAGTACCAGCTTGACGGACCACGACACAGAGATCTGACTGACCGTTATCAGTGTTCAAATTTGTAAGCATCTCATTTCTCAGTTTATCTCCGCTGTCTGACCACATCCAGTCTTGGCTGCCAGACTGTCTGAAGATTCCTATCCAAGGCTTCTCATTTCTCAACTCTCTCCAAATTGACGAACTTATGAAATCCTGCAGTAACTTCGGAATGCTGAAGGAGATCAAGTCAAAGAAGTTGTCTCTGCAATGCTGTTGGGCGTCTGTCCAGTTCATTGGAGTCTGTATGTAGTGGATATCCACTGCCGTGCTGGCTTCCTCCCTACAGAAAACCACGATGAAAAGCATGACAAGGGCACCCCTGGACTCCATGATGGCTCACTTCTTCTTGAAGACACAAGACGTGTGTTTCACCTGCTGGCCTGTGTGCTCGGTCTACCTCTAGGGTTTCGCAGCTGTTTCCAGCTGGATTTACAAAGCAAATCTGAATTCCCCTCCAGATCGCCATTTGCCAAATCCACCCAGGTTCCCAAACAAATGAGCTTGTGTGTTTGCTTGACTTAACAATGACCCTGTCACAGATGATAAATAGGCAAATTAATTTGGAACTTCTATCGAAACCTCGTGCGTAGGACATGTAGGCAGGCAGCATAGTTCCACAGATGTAAGACTCTACACCACCTCCTCAGTCATTACATTGAAAGGAGGAGGTGGAGGAAAGGAGGTGGAAGAGTTTAACACATTCTGTATCACATGGCGTACCTCTTCCCGGTAAGATAGTGCACAAACATCTAGAGCTCTCTCTCCAAACTGGGTCTCGGTTGGCCTCGATTTCCTCCTCAAGTGCACTGAATCTCCCAGCATCCTGGCTTCCACTCAGCTGTGCTTTTGAGCAATGTGCTTTTGAGTCACTGGGTATACACTGACACTATACACTATTTTAAAGATTTATTTTTGGGCTTTTTTGTGCCTTCAATCGATAGTGCAGTGAAGAGTGGGACAGGAAATGAGAGGGAGAAGAGCTGGGGAGTGGACAGGAGAAATAACATCGGGCCGGATTCGAACCCGTGTCCTCCATGGGCGTCAAGCCCGAATGTGGTCGGGGCTACTGCTTGCGCCACAGTGCCCCCCCACTATACACTATTTTAGACACAACGTTGGTTTCTGGGTATCGTTTTGGACACAAAACTCCGTTCTGCTGCTTTAAACACAATGTGCTTTTGAGTCACTGGGTATACACTGACACTATACACTATTTTAGACACAACGTTGGTTTCTGGGTATCGTTTTGGACACTTTAAACACAATGGGCTTTTGAGTCAGTGGATATACACTTTCATTCTAGTGCTTGCGTCAGCTTCTTTTACCAAACCGTGGATGATACCATTGACTTATCCTGCATTGGTGTAGAATAATATTCCCCCGTGACTTCTTTTGATTGGGGTAAAAGCATTATTGGTATCATTGCAATGGCAATCTGTTATTTCATCACACATTCAAAATCTTATTGTAAAGGGAACAAAATGTAACCTTCAAATGTCACTCAACAACAAAATGTAAGCCTTCAGTTTAAAAACTTAACTCACAATGGAACACATACAATCCAATAAACAAAGGCATTGCAGAGCACTGTGACCTCCCTCAAGTCTAGGTTTAACTATTTAGATGCCCATTGGTTTCCTCAAGAGAGAATGTCATGGTCAGGATGTAAATATTGTCAAAGCAATGCACCAATAGAACCTGTACCTTAAGCTTCCAAGTATTTGATTTTAAGGCCATAGCAAGCCACTGAATTTCCATGTGTTTTGCATATCTAATGTGAAAGATTCCTACTGCAGACTCCCATGTGTGTGTGTGTGTGTGTGTGTGTGAGTGAGAGAGTGTGTGTGTGTGTGTGTGTGTGTGTGTGTGTGTGTGTGTGTGTGTGTGTGTGTGTGTGGATAAGCCTTCATTGTGGGTGTTTTGCATACGCCTCAGCCAGTGGCCTCAGAGGAGAAGCAGTCGAGAAGCTTATGTCCTCAATGTGGGCTGAGAATATTTTGTCATCTCTAATTAAGGTTTTCAGTCACAATACCCTCACAACTCTGCCAAATCATTAGAGCGAAAGAGTATGTGTGTGTGTCAGAGAGGGAGAGAGAGAGAGAGAGAGAGAGAGAGAGAGTGAAAAAACTGTGAAAGCGAAAGGGAGAAAGGGAAAAAGAAGGGACATCTCTACCCCTCTCTGTCCATATTCAACTGACATTCTGCTCTAGTGAGTTTCAGGACTAATTTCAAACTGCCTGGCCCAATAACTTCAGGGCCAAAGAAAAAAAAATCACAATCTCTGCTGCCACTCACTTCCTTTACATCCTTTACAAAAAAAACACCCTCAGGGAGGTCGACAAATTCACCTTTGCTGTGCAACAACAATGGCTGTGGTCAACAAAAGACAATCCGTCTTTCAGGGATCCCATGCACTTCCATTGCCTCATAACAATAACATGCTCTGCCTCTAATGATCTTCTCTGTCAGAAACTGATGCGAGACTCCTTTTGTGTTTGTGGACAGGCTTATTTTTCTCTCAAAAGGGCATCGGGGCTTCTTCTTTCGTCCCTGTGATATTTCCGAGCCCTCTCCCCTCCCCTGCGGATGTCCTTTCCGTTGTCAGTTGGAGATATGGGGAAACATCGGATCGCTATTAGCCTCAGCCAAACAGCTGGGTAACTGATGCATTAGTGTGTCATGGTCTTTCGAGAGACGGGTGGCGGGGACACAGTGCTGAACAGTGAGCTCTGTCTTCATTTGAGATGACTGAGAGCTGAACATTCAGCTGCAAAGCACTAAGCCAGCACACAGGCCTGCTGAAGGCAGGAAGTGGATTTGATGAGTGTTATGCACCACTGCACCCCTGCTGGTGACGCAGTGGCAGTGCAACAGAGTTTGGGTGGTGACTAGACCCAATCATCTTATTTTTCCACACCTGATATAACACCCCGTTATCACTCACACTGAAAGCCGTTTATTAATTGCTATCTTACTGTTATGGTGTTGTGTGCAAATGGAAGCAAAATGGTAAAGTCAAACTGTTAATCTATCCCCTGGTGACCTCGTAACATTACTGATAATCTTCTGCTACAGCTCCAGTGTGATTACCATGTTTGATGAGGGGGAGGGGGAGGGGGAGGGGGAGGGGGAGGGGGAGGCGGGACTACACCCAAATACATGTTTAACTTAGCAACGAATTACTTCGTATTAACACACCTAGCAACCTCCAAGTGTTAAGATGTCTCCCTGAAGTTAGATAAGGTAGGTTAACTGGCATGAGACCTCACATATTGTACATGTCTCACAGAGGTTTGTACTTCGTAGTATAACATTTACAGTCAGGTGGGGATACACAGCACCACTTTACTGTTTTGGAAGTTTGGAATGAAAGTTTGTCATCTATCCCATCTATCTGTTTTTACCTGATACATTGTTGGGTTTTATATCTGAAAGGGGCTTAAAATGTGTCAATGTTTTGACCTCCCTATGTTCCCACATTGTGATTGCTTACCATTGGTGTCCATTGCTTGTGTTTGTGTCTTTGGTGCTTATCCCCCTCAATTACCCCTGGATTTCAGTTTATTTGTTTATTTTTAGATATAGAGATTGTTTTCTGTGCTGTAACAGTGACAATGGGCCATTCTTTCTGTACTACATGTTGAGGGGAAATTTCCCTCTATTTCTTTCTAATAGAATCAGAGAAATAAGCACAGTCTTGAGGCATTCCTAAAATGGTGGTGGCAAAAAGCTGAAATGTTAGAGAGAATCAAATTCTCAGCGCTGTGCTGTGGGTGAGGCTGCAGCACCCAGCCCCCTCTGGCACACTGAGAGGAAGGAGGGGAGCCACAGCACGATCCTAAACGCAATGACACATGACTCTGTCTCTGATGCCTCGGACAGGTGCACACTGGGTGATTTATGCCCGTGTCATCTCCCCAGTCCCTGGGAGCAAATATCGACTCCTCATTTCTCCCAGCTCAAGGCAACCTAGGAGGCAGCAATTTTCTTTATTTTTGGACCCGGGCTAAATTGAAGCCTCGAGATGCAAACACTACTGACACGGGGCATTTTTATTCCTCACTTCATCCGCACCTCCCTTCCTGGGAGGAGGAGAAGAGGGGGCCGAGGAAAGCAACTTAATAGGCCCGATTATTGATTTGTTATGCTGCCGCAGACATCCATACACAGGTGGAACATTTTAATAGTGCAGGAACCTTCAGATACTCGCTCCTCTGGCTCCCCACTCCATCTCCACGGGCACTGAAATGCAAGCCAGCAAACAAAGTATGCACAAAAAAAAATGATAATAATAATCCTACATGCTCTTGGTGTGAAATTATAAATTATACCTCGACCCGGAGAAAGTGCACCTGATCAGTGTTGTGAGCTTGGAGGAGCTGAAACAAGGCCTTGGCTCATTTGCTCAGATTTCAGCACAGATCAATTAGCCATGAAAACAGACCTCCGGTGAATATCTTCTGGCACCTTTAGGATCCAAATAACCCCAAAGAGGAGACAAAAAAAAAAAACAACCACACTACTGAGACGCTAAATGCCCTTGAATGCGAAGGACGTCTACGCTGCCTCATTTACGTCCTTGTTGGCTACACAGAGTAATTCTTTTAACTCTTTGCAAACATTTTGCACATTATGTCTCACAGCATCCTGGAACAAAGTCCATTTTAAAAGACCCAATTCCCCCTCCTCTTGTCTTTCTCTCTCTCTCTCTCTTTCTCTCTCTCTTTCAGCTTGTCCTCTGCTCAGAGCGGACAAGGCGACCCTCCTTAGAGGAAAAACGCCACGTGCACCGCTCACTTAATTGCGTCGAGCATTATCTGCGGGAGATACACGGACCCAGTCAGCCGGAACAGGCAATTATTGTACAGAGGGCAGAGAGAGGTGTCTGTAGCGTGCCCCTCTGCTGGTATTACCATCTGCAGGGGGAATAAAAACCCAGTCATATACTGGGGATTATGCATTATTGAATAATGAGGAACAGAAAGAGCTGTCCCTGATTCAATTTCCCCCATAAATATTTCATTTCTTCATTCGCCCCCTTGCTCTCGAGTGAGAGTGCCTCCCTGTTCTCCTCTCTCACATCACAAGGCTGGCAGTGCCATCTGCGTTGGGCCTTTATATGGGTAGATAGCTCACCTTTTTGGCACACACACCCAGTCCAGAAATGTCCCGGGAGACCGCGCCGTGGCACAATGCGAAGTGTCAGTTCTTCGGATAAAGGCCAGTGCCGCTTCGCAGATGGCGTGTTTATGCATCCATTGGCACGGGGACGAAAAACACGAGCGCGAGACGTGTAATGCAAGACACCCGTTGACAACCAGGGCCGTCAGAGTCCCAACCTCTCGCTGTGGCGCACGCACGCAGACTGTGTCTGTCTGGGGCAACGCGTTAACAAACACGCCCTTAAAATTCTCCTGTCTGCCGAGGTGTCGCTGTCGACGTGGCTAGGCTTTGTAGTGGTTTGTGCATGGGTTTCACTGCACATTGGTATTCTGCTGTGTGCTGGAAGTAGATGAAGCGATGTGCTGTTCTCAGCAACGGACCACAGCCACCGTTTTCATCTGTGGATAATTAAACTCATTAGACAGCTGTCAGGGGTCTGGTCACGGGCAGACAACACCTGACTGCAGTGGGTGGCCCAAAGCAAGGAGAGAGAGTAGAGAGGGGCTATTTGACTGTTAACCCAAAAATGTTTATAGCCATAAAGTGGGTGTTGTGAACATTAATGTGTTAATGCATTAATATGCCACTTATTGAAGTACATTTCTACACACTTTTATGATGGAAATACTCCCTCTGAAGACAAATGAGAGAGTGTGTTTCCACTTTGCTCTCAGTGTACTGTGCATGCAGTATGTTCCGTTTACACACACTTACACACATATGGACTTATGTGTACTGTCACATGCACTCCCCAACCAGCTAATTCACACACACACACACACACACACACACACACACACACACACACACACACACACACACACACACACACACACACACACACACACAAACACACATGCACTTGGAAAGAAAGAAAGACAGAAACACACAGACATACTTCTACTGCTACTAATACTAGTGCTACTACTAATACTACTACTACTATGACTACTACTGCTACTACCACCACCACCACTACTACAACTACTACTACTACTACTACTACTACTACTACTACAAATAATAATACTAATAACAATAACAATAATAACAACACTTCATTTGTACAGCACTTTTCATACAAAGGATGCAGCTCAAAGTGCTTTCATATTTTGGCACACAACAAAAGATAAACCACACATTCCAAGGGGCATGAAACAGGGAAGGTTGTGTGGGACAAAGAAGAAAACAATTGAGAAAGTTGCACATTATAAGCTAGACTGACAAGGTCTGTTTTCAGTTGTAATTTAAAAATGTCCATTAAGCCTGCCTCAAATACTTTTTGGTAGGGTGTTCCACAGTTTAGGTGCAAAGTGATGGACTTTTGGGATGTTTAGAAGACCGCCTATAGAGGACGTAAGGGAGCTTGAAGGGACATAAAACGACAAGGAATCAGTGATGTCAGAGTGTGCTAAGACATTAAGAAGAAGAAGAAGAAGAAGTAGAAGGACTTTAAAAACAGTTCTAAAAGATACAGGGAGCCAGTGTGGCGCTTCTAAAACAGGAGTAATGTTCTCTCTCTTCCTTGTTTTTGCTAAATGTCTGTCAGCAGAGTTTTGTATTAGCTGTAGTTTTCCTATTGACCTTTCTGGAAGACCAGTAAAAAGAGCATTACAGTAGTCTACTTCAAACTAAAGCACGGTTGAGGTTCTCAGCATCCTGTTGAGTTAAAAAATAGGCATACTTTGGCAGTACTTCTTAGGTGGAGGAAAGTTTGCTTATGTGACTCCCAGACGTGTATTTTATTCTGATGACCTGTGAGTATTTCTTTCTTATCTTTGTTTAATTAAAACAAAATCATTAGTAGCTAAGACAGGGAGTCAGGGATCATAATGCATTTATGCCCTCCAGCTAGACATAAATGTACAATTGTGTGCCTCCAGTCTAGCTATGAAAGTAAACATTGTGTTCCCTGATGATATTAACTTGCGGTAGCATATGTAATGAAAACAGAAGTCTTTAAAAAAGTTATGTGAAAAACGACGACCTTGAGGCGACCCTCAGATCCCTTCCCTGTGCACTGCGTGGCTGTAATCAAAGACCACACCACAATAATTGTCAAAGTCACTATTTAAATGTTTTATAAGAGGCCATGGTTAATTAATCAGCTTCGTGAAATTGCGAGGGTAGAGTTCTTGTGAGCAGATGTTTGTGCTGACAGAAACAACAAGGCCAAAGACATCACAATAACTGATTAAAAAACAGGGGAAGAGAGAGAGGCAGAGGGAGAGAAAGAGCGATGGAAAACATAACATGATAAACACTAATTACCTACTCTAATTGAAGTGTACCCTTTAAGTAATGACTAACCTGAAGATGGGCTATTTACTCTCATAAATAATCCTGACAGCAGCGAATAGAGGAAGTAATGTGAAAAGACCACCATCCCTGACTCTCCTATGGAGACGCAGCACCCGGTGCCCTGAGGTGGGCCGGGGAGAGGCAAAGGCCTGTCAGTCATCATGGCTTTTTAATTAGCTTTTTTTCTTCTTCTACAAGAGCAGACGAAGGCATTTTATTGCTTCGCGGCTAAAATAGGAAATTAGGTAGGGGAACGCGTTCTGTTTAGGCTGAGGAGTAATGGTTATATTTTCATTTTCGCTCGGCTTTTCGCTGGATTCTACCAGTAAGTATAGACCATTCAACCTATAGCACAGCATGGAAAGAGATGAAGATACCCCACCTGTTTCATCTTGTCTTTATATAGCTACCGCAATTAAATCTATCACCTGAAGACACACACACACACACACGGTATAGTTACTCTAAGCTGAGAAATTAAGTAGCCATTATACAGTTTTACTTCAAACATTCCCATGAAAATTTGACATTAATGGCACAGGTCACCGTGTTATGTCTAATTATGAAATGGTGAAGAGAATATTCTAATGTAGGTGAATCTAAAATGGCTCTTTACACTGATCCTTTAAGAGATCTGTGTTTTATGAAATGTAAATATACAGCCAATTTAGCAAAAAAAAGGCAAAGAGGGATCCAGGAAGGTTCATTTCTTGATTAAAATGTCACATATTAAATGTAATCGCCAGAGCTAAACACAAAAAAAATAAAAAGGCCTTTATGAAAAAGCAGTGGCTGGAGTTTGCAAGAGTAACTAAACTTTGTTCAATCGCTAATTAGAACAGACCCAACACCCACAGAATGTTTAACAGCCATCCAGTCCCCAAACCCACAGCAGAGACCATAATTTCTTGTGTTTTTGAATATTTTCATTGGTCCTGACTCCTGACAAAAGTGTTGATTTTTCTGCTACAGCCCACTTTGCCTGATCACAGTGATGGATGTGGAATTACAGTGTGTGCCAGTGGTTATAATTATTTGACTATTATGACAGCATCCCTGCATCAATCAAAGTGTTTTCAACACTCATGCCACTCTCTGCAATTCCTCTTGACAAAATCCAGCATTCACGATATCCTCACAAATCCACACACTTTCCTGTACATGACTTTCCTAAACATTTCCTTTCCCATATACTAGGCTTCATCAGCAGGTCATATTTCTGAGGTCTTACCACATTCTACCCAACTCCCAATTAACCTTGGTGGCCTGTAGCAGGCCATACCTGATCTGAGACCAGGGTTCATCTTGGGTATTACATCACAGTAAATATTCACGATTTCCAATAGCTAAAAGTATCCAGTTTTAATACTTTCTATGTATTGTAGTTAATAAAGCCAACATTTATACTAATAACACAATGTTGCAACCCTGAGTATTTTGACCAATAGAATAACAACTGTGTTTTTAATGTTATTAATCATTACGTCATTAAAGCATTAGAGGTTTTGCTCTGAAATGTGACTAAAATGAAGGACCAAACAAAGCAAAAGAAAGACATGATGGACAGTTGGCTGATGCTCTATGAATGTCTATCTTTCACAACTCTCTAGGCGACCCATTACATCATCTTTCAGAAGATAAAGCCAGTTTGCCCGTTAGCTGATAGCTCAGAGAGGGTTGATTTCTCAGGAAGACTGGTTCTGATATCTTCTGAGAGGACTTGTCACATGCTGCACACCTTCATCCATGTTGGTGAAAAGGCAATTGTGCAAGTAATACCATGGAACTTCCCAACCTTCGAGTCAAAATTACATTCCCTGCTTGAAGTCAACATTTACAAACCAAACAGTAATAGTATTAGTTAATAGTAAGCAGCAAGCATCACGTCTGCAGCTGAAGAACAGGCTCCCCAGGTGTCAGAATGGTGCCCTGGATCAATGCCACCCAGCTGTATCATATGACTGAGAATTTCACTTTGTTCCACTGCGTTTCCTTTCCATCATCTGCCAGCAGCAACCCCTACACTCTCCCCACCCCTCACCCCTCAGTGCCCACCTCACCCCTCACTACCCCCCTCACTACCCCCCTCACCCAACATTGCCCCCCCCCCCCCCCCCACTCCTTAGCCTCATTTCCTGCTCCTCCTCCTCCTCCTCCTGTCCACCTTCACTCTACATTCGGAAATGTGAGCAGCCAATGGAGCAGGAGATGACATGTCAATCACGGACACATACACACTTATAAACACACACACACACAAATACGCACACACACTCACACACACACACACACACACACACACACACTCACACACACAGACACACATAAGCGCACACATACATACACACACACAATCACACACACACATACACACACATATGCACACACCTGTCAGTGTTAGGGAGGCGGTACCCTGTCATCCCTTCCACAGAAGCCTCCAGATGAGGAGCATGCCACCGCTGGAGGAAAAAGCCATCTGGTGAGCAGGATGGATGCAGGCAGCAGGTTCGTCATGGTGACAGACGCCGGTGCTGATGCTGAAGACAGCTTGGTCCTGTATGTCTGTGTGACGGGATGACTGCCGGCACAGGGGAAACAAGCCTTCGTCAGTCTACATAATTACTGGTGTTCTTTCATATACTTTTCATATACTGTACAGATGTATTTATTTTACAAGACAGCGGCATATTTCTTGCACAGGACTTTTTAAGCATCCTTGAAAACAGCAATAAAGTAACAAAGGGACATTACTTTGAAAGAAAGGTCAGCACACTTACAAGAATAAATCGTTGCTCTGTTGTTGTCTTTATGCCGTCCTTGAATATGTTCAGCTTTTCCATTAACCCATTGATTTGGAAGTTGTAGTTCCTTTTTTGAATGTTCTTGGACCACCAAGTGAAAGTAATATGACGTGACATGGGACATTGTTCTGGAGCTCCTGTATGCTCATACACCACTCTAACATCTAGAGATAACAGCCAATACACTTGTCAATAGAACATGTCACAACTATGTCACTAATACTTGATTAAATATGCTTTTGGACCAGTATAGGGTTGATGGAGGTGTAAGGAATTAGGATTGTACCCGAGGTTGCAAAGTTTGAAAGAGATCTGTGTATTCATATTTTTAATTAGATTATTCAATAGTTAAAAGAATCTGTTCAGAGCTATACTAGTATATGTCTATTACATAAATAAGTAATTAATTTAAGGAAACTTAAAGGAATATCAATATCAATATTAAAGGAATTCAACCAAATTCATCAATATATAAATAAGGCTATGGCAACCTTAATAATTCATCAATAACATTACTAGATGAATACAAACTATGTACAATATTCATCACACAAAAAAAGTCTCCAAAGTACTCCAAACTCCAAAAATCAAAGTTTACTTGGGTGGGTGTCTTGCCATCTAACAATGTCCTCTTGTAAGGCAGAGAACTCCATCAAGCTCCGTTGTCAAATTCCATGGGTCAATCTCCTTTGAAGTCTTTCAAGACTATTATAGAGGCACAGAAAACCTCCATTAAAGAAAAAAGGTTGAAGATTCTTGATCTTTTATTGTCAATTATTTGTTTGTAGTTCTCACTGTTCTAGTTCTCTGTTTGATCTCTGCTTCTCTGAGTGATCTGTTCTTAACTGAACACACTGTGTATTTTCAAAAAGATACAGTCACTCAAAGAGGTGGGAAGAACTTCCTGTTTACATTAAAATCTGAATTTATAAATATTTATTGAATACACACTTTCAATATGTATCAAATATAAAGTAATAATTAAGAAATTATATTTTAATATTATCAAAAATATAATTATAATTATTAGAATGTGAAGGTACTAGGAATTAAGAGAGTTAGTTTATTAAATATATTCCATAGTCAATGTATATATATCCCATTCCTAGTGGTAACTTTTAGTGGTATTTGGAGAACGTGAGAAGTGGAAAGATTATCATGTGTATTCTGACCACATGTCTTTCCTCAACCTCATGTAGAGATCTTGAGCCTTTGATCGTTGCTGGAGCCCTGACACCTCTGTGTTCTCTGTGAACAAATGGGTCCGAGACCCGGTGACTCCCAAGTAATAATTAGCATTTAGGGATCCCCCCCCCCCCCCCCCCCGCCCCTTCATGCAAACAGCTTATATTCTGTGGTTTCCCAAAAGACAGACAGTGAAAGAGATTTAGGTGGAACACAATCAGTGAAATCTATTCTCTCTCCTCCTCTGGTGTACATCATTGAAAGAATAAACCTGGACCTTGGTTATTCATCACTCTCTGACTGAGTCTCCGATATATTTGGAATGTATAAATAATTCCCATCAAATGGATACATTTCCACTGGGTTACAAAAATATACTGCGTGAGAGCAAAAATCAACGGTATGTGTACTGTATGTATATTCTTTTGGGTACCACTTTACAATAAGGTTCCCTTTATAAAGGTTTATAAATGGTTTCTAAATAGGTTATTAATTAGGTTGTAAACCCTTTGTAAGTCATTAATAAGCCATTATAAATGAGTTATAACACAGTTCTTAACACATCGAAGCCGGCTCACTATTTGGTAAGATCCCCATTTTGGCAACCCACTGTCTATCCCTTAACTGGCTATACTAGCCCATTGCACACTCCCTACCATTCTTGTATCTGTTACTACCAGCACGTAGAGATTACCCCCGCACCGTGGGGGGGCCTTGCATGGGGGGGGGGGGGCTCGCGAAACACAGACAAGACAATAAGGACATAGTGTGCATCCCATGTAATCCAAATAAAAAATAAAAAATAATAATTTTTGTTTTAAATTTTTTTGTGGGGGGGGGGGGGGGGGGCGGCACGCGTCCTTATTGTCTTGTCTGTGTTTCGCGAGCACAACCTAATTAATAACCTATTGAAGGGACCAGCATAGGTCATAAGAATATGCCATAGTCAATAAGTCAATGATATTATACCTAGTTCTAATTGTTACTTTTATTACCTCCCCCCCCAGGTCGAGACAAAGAACCCTGCATGCATGGCCCATGGCCCATAGACGGTAACACCCCTTAATGTCAGTGTATTTAACAGACTGTTCCCCAAGGAACAAGTCAGATATGCTGAGGTGAAGTTCTGTGAGGGAGGATGGATCTGAAAGTCTCTGTCTCACAAATGGTCGGCCGCCATTCTTCAAGAATAAACCTGAATCCTGACTGATCAAACCTAAGACTGAATCTTCAATATATGGTATAAAACTAATTACCATCACTATTTATAAACCATTTATAAACCTTTATAAAGGGAACCTTATTGTAAAGTGGTACCTTATTTTGTGTATGTCTTTTAAAGATGTCTCCCCCTCTGACACACACACACACACACACACACACACACACACACACACACACACACACACAGAAGCAGTTTGTATCAGTTGTCACTGTTCTTGTCACCCCATCCAACACCCACACTGTCTCTACTTATTCATACCTGTACCTCATACTTATAAGGTGTGAAGTTGTGCCACATGTCGGAGAGGCTGTACATAGGAAGGACTGTTCACATCAATCATATTCCCATGATTTCCATTACACAACCTAATTCACCAGGCTCCTTCCAGTGCTGTTCCTGACACAGTATCATGGCTGCCTTATTGGTTTTCTCCCCTGCCTCTCCTCTACTCTCTGTTCCTCTGCATAACCCAATTAAAATGTCAGATTTACATTAATGGATCTCCCAGCTTGTGCAAACAGCCCGCTGTGCGCGTGGAAGGGTTAGCCCTCAGGAAGCATCCCTTTATTAAGCTGTCATGTTTCAAAGTGGAAAAATGGGGTGTGACGGAAAAAGGGAGAACAGAAGATTTCATCTGAATGTATGCATTCCTTAGCCACATGCTGCGCTACACTGCCCTTGAGGTCACCCCCCGCAACCCCCACCCCACCCCTTTCCCAGAAGAACAATTGCTTCTTGAGGCAACCGACCACGCTTCATTTCATACGTGTCAATACCAGCCACACAGAGCGATGAGGAATGACTGTATGCAGCTAGCACAGAGAGAAGCGTAAGGTAATGCTAACGATGCTTGGTCTAAACAATTAGCATTGACACGCGGTGCTGTTCACGGCTGAAAAGACTCTCCTGCCCCTCTCTCTTCTTGATCTTCTTTTTTTGCAAGGCAAACAGGGCTCACGTCTGCAGCCTTCATCATTTGCAAAAGAAATCTCTCTCTCTCTCTCTCTCTAATTTTGTTTCCCTTTTAATGAAAGAGCATTGTGGAGACGGAACCACACTACCCTCGCTGATGATTTCTATCTCTTTCTGAATCAGGTGCCTGTAAAAATGCAGCTGAATGCTAAGCAGGTGGAAATCTGTCGAGATGTTTAACCCCTCCAGTCCTGTGTGTGTGTGTGTGTGTGTGTGTGTGTGTGTGTGTGTGTGTGTGTGTGTGTGTGATGATGATAATGAGGTGGGACATGAGTGGAAATGCATTAATTGCAGATGACAACAGGTGCTGAAGGCCGGTTGACCCGGCTAGAAAGGGCAACCTGAGAAAGGTGAGAAGAATTCCAAAGCAGAGCAGGGGAGGTGAAACTGGAGCCAGGTCAGGGTGTTAATATGGCCAAAGTCAGACTGGGTCCACATGGTCATTTAATATGGCAAGACCACATAGTCATTTAATATGGCAAAACTACATGGTCCTTTAATATGGCAAGACTACACGGTCATTGAATATGGCAAGATGACCCGTAAATGCATTTGTATTCATGGTGTCACCTAGCCCCATTCTGTTGCAGGGTCAAGTGTGTTATGGTTGGTCACAGTGATTATAACCATATACCGTATACCATGTATACCCCCCCCCCCCCCCCTCACACACACACTCACACCCACACCCACACACATACACACACACACACACACTAACAGAACCTTTACAATTCCCACTCTGAGCCTTAGAATGTGGAATGACAATAATACAACCATTAAGGCTTCTACTAAAATATTCCACCAACAAGACTGTTGCTGCATCAAAATGCTAATTACATTCATTTGGCTACAAATAGCATGTACACATATTAACACATGCTCAAACACACACACACAAACATACACACACACACACACACACATGGCATGTAGCCCATTTTTCTCTACATGATACATACACAGTAAGTAGCCAGTGGAAAATGCTGCAGGTCTCAGTTCTTTCTCCCAAGAGGTTGTGTTTTATTGACTCAGTACTTGAGATGTTGCTGTAAAGATTGTGTCGTGTCTTTTCATAAGAGAGCATTATCTTTGGGTTAGATTGTGGCCTGTGAGAGACGCTGCCAGGACAAGAAAAAAACTCTTTATTACAATGCTTTTGAGCTTTTCCTATGCCAGAGAAAGTTATATCAGCTCCAACAAAGAACGAAATAACACATCTAAACGTTAGATGCAACACGTACATGAGAATTGTAGTGTGTGCGACACACACACAGACACACTCACACACAGACACACACGGCACACACACACACACACACACACAGCAACATAAAGAGAAATAGGATTAGCTTTAATAGATTGTCATAATGGTGGTATTTGTCTTGAGCTTTGCATCTAGGACATTGTGACAGTTCAACAAAGACGGCCTGACAGAATATGTAAAAAATGTGTTTGTTATCTTGACAGAATGACACGTTTAATTCTGATCAGTGTTTCTCATTACTGTATATTCAGGCTCAGATCAAAGCTGCACTTTTAAATAAGTGGACAAGCTTTTGTGGCCATTTGTGTTTATATGTAGGTAGGATCTTTTTTCCTGTGTGGTTTGTGAGCGTGTACATCGTTACATATTTGAAAGTGTGTGTGCGTGTGTATGTGTGTGTGTGTCTGTAAAATGCTACATTGATGTCAAGCAAAACACTCTTCGTCTGAGGTGACCTGATAGGTGATGCAGTGCTCAGTTCAGTCATATCTGGCCAGTCTCGGAGGTGAAAGTGTATGTGTGTGTGTGTGTGTGTATGTGTGTGAGTGTGTGTGTGTGTGTGCATGTGGCTCAGTGTGACACTGACCGTCTCTGATCTGCCCAGAATACCACAGAGGAAGGGAGGAAAAGTCCTGAGTTATGTCGAGTCTCTGTGTGTGTGTGTGTGTGTGTCTGTGTGTATTTGTCTGTGTGTGTGTGTCTGTGTCTGTGTCTGTGTGTCTGTACTTGTGTATCTGTGCCTGTGTATCTCTGTGCCTGTTCTTATGTATCTGTGTGTGTGTGTCTCTGTGTCTGTACTTGTGTGTCTGTGCCTGTGTGTATGTGTGTCTGTGCATGTGTGTCTCTGTGCCTGTTCTTATATATCTGTGTGTGTGTCTCTGTGTCTGTACTTGTGTCTGTACCTGTGTGTCTGTGCCTGTGTGCCTGTGTACCTGTGTGTCTGTGTGTCTGTTCTTATGTATCTGTGCCTGTGTGTCTCTGTGTCTGTACTTGTGTATCTTTGTCTGTGTGTCTGTGTATCTGTGCCTGTGTGTTTGTGTATCTCTGCCGGTGTCTACTGACTTAATATACTTATTTTATAAATAACAACGTAGTTAAAAGAGCTATGTACTTTCTTCTTTTATTGATATGAACCATTCGTTCACATATTTGAAATTTCTCTCACGGAGCAGGTAGGTGGAAATAATGTATTTATTTTTTTGCAGAAAGTAGCTTCAAAATGTATTTTCTCTCTCTCTTTGTGTGTGTGGGGGAGATGGACGGTGGGTGGTGGGGGTAGATCATACTTCATACACGCACTGATCACAAGGTCACAGAGTGTGACTGCAGTCATAAGTAATTTTGGCCTATTTCATTGCTCTGGAATATAAACCGTGACTTTATAAAATACCTACAGCGAAGAATGAAAGCCAGTATACAGTGAGGCAGAGTGAAAGGTAGACATGTGAAATGGCTTTTTAACGGCAGGCACTGAGGGGTAGGTCGGTTTCACACCATTGGGTGCAACCGCTGACCACTGCGGGTTACAGTCCACGTGCCAGTGGGTACACATGATTGCACAGGCACAAATTGCACAAGTTTTGATGGCAAGCTGAGGAATATGGCTGCCTGAAGTGCCAATGGCTAATCATAATGTCTGTTATTACTTGTCATTTTGTACGGGGTAAGTGGTGTGACGCCTGTGGATCAATCAGCTTGATTGGGATCACGTGGGAGGCACAGACATGGCAGGTGACATCTCTTTGGCCGGCATACAGCAAGCCCTGAGAGCTCTCCAGCTAAAGGAAGACCAACGTGCTCTTTCTTGATTTGCGTTGTCTTCCAGCTCCTTGTGACTTCATGCTCACACAAACAACAATTTGCCACCAACATTACTCACTGTGCAATGGGCAATTCAGTGTGCTTTACATAAGTAAAAAAAAAGGTACATCCGAAGGAGAAATAAAGACAAAGTGCTTAAGTGCTTAATAGATAAGTACATAAAGCAGTAATTAAAAGAACAAAGGTATACATAATTAAAAAAGTCAACAGTGCATGACGAAAAGATAGGTAATAGAATGAAATTGAAAGTAAATAGAGTGAAAGCTTTGAAAGCTCAATCATTGCCAAATTAATGTTTTTAACCTGAATTTAAAAATTGCCACATTTGGGGCACATTTAAGATAACAGATTTTTTCCAGTTGCATGTAGCATAACTGCTTCATCATGTTTGGTTTGGACTCTGGGCTCTACTAGTTGACCCGAGTCTATGGATCTATCAGAATCAGAATCAGAATCAGAATAGTATTTATTGCCAAGTAGGTTTACACCTACCTGGAATTTGTTCTGGTGTAAAGGTGCATACAGTGAACATAAAACATACAAACACAATAAGTACTACACAAACACAATAAGTACTACAATACAAAAAGCAGGGCAGGAGTGCAAAAGTGGATGTGCAATGTGCAGTGTGCAATGTAGTGTGTTTTAACATAACACAGGCTTGAGGTGTGGGGGCGGGTTAAGTGTCCACGTCAGGTGGGGGTTAATTGTTAATGTTAATAAGGCCAACGGCAGCCGGGAAGAAGCTGGTTTTGTGGCGTGAGGTTTTGGTCCTGATGGCCCGCAGCCTCCGACCGGAGGGAAGGACCTCGAAGAGTTTGTGACCCGGGTGGGAGGGATCGGCCACAATCTTACCTGCCCGCCTCAGGGTCCTAGAGGCGAACAGGTCCTGTAGAGATGGCAGATTGCAGCCAATCACCTTCTCGGCAGAACAGATGATACGCTGCAGTCTGCCTTTGTCATTGGCAGTGGCAGCAGCCTACCAGATGGTTATGCAGGAGGAGAGGATGGACTCAATGATGCAGGTGTAAAAGTGCACCATCATTGTCTTTGGCAGGTTGAACTTCTTCAGCTGCCGCAGAAAGTACATCCTCTGTTGAGCTCTTTTGGTGAGGGAGCTGATGTTCAGCTCCCACTTGAGGTCCTGGGAGATGATGGTGCCCAGGAAGCGGAAGGACTCCGCAGTGTCGACTGGGGGTGAGGGTGGTGTCGTCCGCGAACTTAAGGAGTTTGACGGACTGGTGACTGGAGGTGCAGCTGTTGGTATACAGGGAGAAGAGTAGAGGGGAAAGAACGCAGCCCTGAGGGGAACCGGTGCTTATAGTCCTGGAGTCAGAGACATGCTTCCCCAGCCTCACGTGTTAAGAGCCCTACTTTATATTCTTTAAACATATCAGACATTTATTCCGGGCCCAAACCATTCAGTGATTTATAGACTAGCAGCAGCATTTTAAAATCTATTCTCTAACTAACTGGAAGCTAGTGTAAAGAGTTTAGAACTGGAGTAATGTGCTCTGTTCTCTTGGTCCTGGATGAAACTGCTTTTTGAATGCTTTGTATAACTTGGCTACTGGCCTAGTCACACAAACCTAATAGGGACATAGGGATGCAATAATCCACAACTCCGTCAAATACATATGCAGTTTTTAACAGCCTCAACAGCAGCCATGTCAATGTTGAAGAAGTACATGTACATGAGCGAAGTCACTTGTTGTCATAATGTAAACCATGGCCAATAGTTTGCTGATTGGTAGGACTCAAAAACTAGGCTGGGTGTACAGGTTTGCTTTAGCCGAGCTTCTAAACGAGAGATAAACACATGTTAGGCATGCAGATGTATCAGTCGCTCCTGCTAAAGAGCTTTTAATCTGTTAAATTTTGCTTTTTTAATTAAGGTTGGGGTTGGTGTGTATGATATATGGCCATTTAAAGCTTCAAAGACACTGAAAGCCAGACAGAGACATTGAGAGCTAGAGAAAGAGGGGGAATGAGAGAAAGAGAAACTTTAGCATCCAAATATGAATTCAACATGCTCGCATCATTCTCCAAGGCCAAGCGATACTAAGGGTGTGTTTTAAATGTTCAAATGGAATGGGGAATGTGACAAGGACACACAGAGAGAATGCATAAGCCTTCAGTCACTCAGTTTAATCCCTGCATTGCTCTCCTTTCATCCTAATGCAATTTGGATCCTGTCAATCAGCCGGTATGTGCACAGCAGTGCTGTGAGCGAGCGCCTCAGAGCTGTGGAGCTGTGTAGGGGAACTAGGACAAAAGCTTAGTGTGATTTTTTGCTGCTTAATAGACATGGCCCTGGGTGGTAGCATTTCTGTCCCACATCCAAGCAATGGAGCAATTCAGTCTCTAAGATTTTAACAAACAAAAACAACAACAACAACACAACTCTTAAATGCTAAAGCAGCAGGCCCATACTTCTTGTAAACTCCACTGCTGTGCCTTTTGAACTAAGCGAGAATTATGCATGGAATATGATTGGGTGTAATTGTTGATGCTTGTGGATTTACCAAGTCTGTTTTCATTTCAATCAAGTTTTATTCATTAGGCCAAAAAGAAGTGTTGTCTCACACACACACACACACACACACACACACACACACACACACACACACACACACACACACACACACACACACACACACACACACAGACACACACAAACACAAAAACACACACTCACACACAGACTCTAACTTATTTTGAATCAGTACATAATGGTGTCAAGAAAGTTAATGCTTAGATTGGTTTCCAAGAACAGCGCTTTGCCAGTTGATACTGTCTCAGTTCACAGCTCTGGGAAACCCCAGCGTGAGTACCTGACTGGAACATTGCCAAAGAGTTCTTTATATGCTATTATTTCACGACCTTCACTTAAATGATAAAAAATGTGGAGCCATTTTTGTCTGCCAAATTCAAAAGAACAACGTACCGTGAGACTCATCTCGAGCGAGGAGGTGATGGACATTGAAGGTGAAATCAAATTAGCTGGTGATAGACAATGGCATGTTTGCTGAAGGTAAATATTCCTGGATCCCTTTGTTCATTTCAATTAAATAGTCACAAAAGCTTGAAAACTGAACAGCAGACAGACTCTATAGGCAGGAGCTGAACCACAGCAATGAGCCTCCGCTCTTGGAAATCACGCGCCTTCAGTGAGACGAACAAATTAGTAGCGAGAAGCTAATTGCTTTTAATTATTGAGCCTGTTTTGAGGGGAAAGCGTGTTTGCCGAACAACGAAAAAGCTATTTGTTCAAATTTGGGCTGAGGTACAGATAAGACACCCCTGTGACTAACTGATGAGTCAAAGGAATGATCCTAGCGGGGAGGCAGCCCTTTTGCTGCATGAGGTTAAGGACGCACACGTTCCTCTGCATAATTTGCCCGATAAGAAACAAAGCGTTCACACTGATAACACGAAATGGAGGGGAGAGAGTGAGGGATCACCTCTGGACTAGAGCACACACACACACACGCACACACACGCACACACGCACACACACACACACACACACACACACAATGAGCGCAAACCGCATGATGGAGAACACACACCTGTAGTCACAGACAAAGGCAATTTCAATGCTGATGTGAAAATGAAAGTATTTGATTAATATGAGTCTGACTGTATCAGGCAGTTACAGAGAGACAGCCACCCCAGCGAGCCACCAATTTTGCATGTGCATTTTAACTCGAGAGAACTCTGAACTCTGTTTACAGTAATTTTCAGTAGCCTATTCTGATTAAGCCCCTGGGCAATAACAAATAACTGTTATACAAAGTGTTCTTAGTCAGAATCCTTTTTCAATTACTGCTTTCAGCATCTATGGCAGCAACTGTCCAATGTGTTTCTTTTATATGTATTTAGTTGGGATTAATGGTAGTCTGAGGAATTGTACGTTCTGTCTCTTGTGCTTTATTTGGTAAGTGGGTAATTAAATCCTAATCCAGAGAGATATTATCCCTGTGTCACACTGGGCTGAGATTCTGGACAATGTGTGTTAATTAGTTTTCAATCTCCCTGCTTCAGACACACCATCTGTGTCGAGTATGACACTAAAGCAATTCTGTCGTGCCAACTGACTCTGTCAAATATAGCCAGGGTGGAAGCTGAAGGCCTGGAAAATGGCACAGACATAAATGCTGATGAACAGAAACACCGTTAACAGTATGTATATGTAGTGTGTGTGTGTGTGTGGTGTGTGTGTGTGTGTGTGTGTGTGACAGAGAGAAACAGAAACATTTTGCTTTTTTTTTTTTTTTACATTTGATTGCTTCATCCTGCATTCCTTCATGTTAAATCATCCTACCAGTTCACCAGCCTCAATTTGTTTCTTATTTTGTTAGTATGCATTTCCATGTTTCACAATTATTTTCTTATTTTTGCTTTTCTCTAAGGTAAGAGAACATTGAGAGCACTCTTACCAAAAAAACGCCTTGCTTTCACAGTCCACAAATTGTTTGTTAAACTATTTGGAAATGGTTGTAAACATAAGCTTTAATGAATATGATATAATCAAATATATATGTTTTTGAGTAATTATAATGATTGGATTATTACATTTGTGGGTTAAACAAATACTATTGGTCCACTGATCCCAGTAGACTATAAAAACCCTTGGATGACATTGCATTCGGCTTCTCAGTGGCTTATACAGATGCTTATATAGATGTTTTTGCTATGTGCTAGAGTATTTGCACACGGCACAACACCTGCCCTTATATAGTGTTTAGGGGGCATTGCTTATGCTAATAACAGATAATCGTCCACACGCCTCCAATTTATGATCAAGTGGGATTCATCATTCAGCACGTTTGGTGCATCTGGAGTTGACTTCTCTTATTTTTTCTCTTAACAGAAAATGAAGAGAAAATATAAGAGCGATTTAAGAGAATGTTGCTGCATGAGGCCTTTTGTTTGTGTTTACGGAAAACCACAAACAACAACACCCAAGTGCTTCTGTTTTTCAGGTCACTGTTTCCCCATACCCACCTGGCAGTCATAATGCAGCTTACAGACAACACATTTCAGACACATCGGTTAAATAAACGCTGAGAGAGAGATGCGGCAGCAGCTTTCAAATATGCATGGCTACATTACCACTCCGGTCACACACACACACACACACACACACACACACACACACACACACACACACACACACACACACACGTACATCCCAGTGTTGAAATATTCCACTTGTGTGTCTCTGTAGCAGAGCTAGCGCATGAGCGCCAGTCTCTTTGCTTCAGTGTTTAAGCCGACATCTCTTTTAATCTTTAAAAAAAAGACTCCGTGCTGGCAGGGAAATAATGAAATAAATAAACCCTCCACTCTGATTGTGTATTCTGCTCAGCACAGGGGTGAAGCGGCACAGCCTCCATCGGCCTGAATGTATTCTATGACCACGGTGCACTCTGATGCTCCTCGCCGGGCTCTGGCGGTCAGCCGCGGTCCGCGTGGCAGGTGTGTGATTGAACTCTGAAGCCCCGGGGTCACCCCACTGCCCTGCGACTCGCTCATTGGCCGACGTGTAGCATAATGAAGACATCACAAAGTGCCCCCCCCCCCCCCCCCCCCCAACCACCCCCCCACCCTCACCCCATCCCCTGCTTGGACCATTGGAATGGTGGGGAGTCGTCAGTAAGGAGAGTCCCCCCCGGTTTCCTATGTCCTCCCCTGCAGAGACACGGCTGGATGTTAGCTGGCAAACAACAGGGCAAAACGATAAAAACAAATCAGAGACTGAGCAGGGAGGATATTGTGGTTTTGTTTATGCATGCAGAGCAAGCAAACACATGCAGGGAGCACACACACTTTCTCTCTCTCTCTCTTTCTTTCTCTCTCTTTCTCTCTCTCTCTCTCTGCGTGCATCTGTTTTTGTGTCTGACAAAATGGTCCGCATTCTGTATGGAACGATGGCTTAATACTCTTCAAGACTAAATCCTGTGCTGCTGTGACTGAAAGGATCTTTTAGGATATTTTACCTTGGGTGTACGCATTGGTTGCTTCTGCATTGAAAAGTGTATAATTTTTGGTTAAATAAAAAGAAAGACATATTACTTATATCAGACATATTATTGACTCCCAGACCTTGTTAACAACATTTACATACAGGTTGCCTCATAATTTGACAACAGTGATCCTGCCATCTGTTTTAAAGTGGTAGTTTTATACAAAGTCTTTTTTGGATTTCCTAAAATCCAACTGTTTCACTCGATGATGTTGTCACGAGGCAGAGCAGTGTCTGGCTGTGCGAGGGAGCTGCTCTCCGCACCACAGGGAGGGAAACTCTTTTTATCCTTTCCAGTGTATCACCAAATCAGAACCACTTATTATCCCCACAACTACTCTCTCTCTAGTCACATTTATCAGCTATTATCGCAACCATTGTCTTATTCTCCAGAGTTCTTTTCTCAACATTTACTTCTATTTTTCCTGGCTCCTTTAACTACATTGCAGTGGTTGATAAGGGCCCCGCTCTTTCAATGCAAACGCACTTTACGACAAAATAATATACAACAAGGATCATATCACAGCAAACACAATCATACAAAAGCACAGGGCCATGTATGAGATGATGGATCATGTTGTACAAATTACTTGTCTAATAAACAAATGCTTGTAGTGGCTTTTGTTTAGTACAGCACCACTTGATACGGCTATTTGGCGGCTCTTCTCGGTCCACTGTGGGATTGTGCCTTTGTGCACTGGGTACTTTAAACAAAATCATATTTCCCTTTGATTCTCTTCCCAGCGGTGCTTTGTGTCTTCGCTGTGTGTATGCGCAGAGACGGAGAAAACAAATGGCCTCATTGTCCTCCCTCCCTCTCTCTCTCTCTCTCGCCTCTATCATGGCGATGTGCTGACCTTGTGTCCAACCATGCATGTATCTGCATCCTCACACTAATCAAATCCATTAAATCACAATCAGTCCCAGTGGCCAGAGCCTGTCTGCACCCCTGTGCACAGCAGTTATTTGTAAACAATATGGCTGTAATGCATTCAGTGAGGGTGAGTGAATTGAGAATTGTGTACAACAGTGATTGTGAAAGTCTTATTCAACCTCTTCCCCTGTTTCTGAAGCGGATGGTCTGCAATCACTGATAACCATTTCAACATGCTCCGATTTATCTGTCATTTCGAAGGAAGGAAGGTCATCCGTCATCACATTGAAGGTCATCCGTTTCGTTATTATTTCATGTTCTGATACTTAGTGGACAGCTTTATTGATCAACCAATTCAGGGTATATGATTAAACTGGAGATTCTTGGATAAAATAACCTTAAAAATGTTATGCACTGGGTTTTTTTCCACAGAAAACCTCATAACTGTGCTATGGGAATTAAGTGCTTTTGGCTGGACAGGTTCCTGGAAGTATATTCTGTATTCATACACAGAATTTTACGCTGGCAGTTATATTCACTTTGCTAGGAGTTGCCAGTATTTGCCCTAAGGGATTTGACAGATAGAGATTCAGAAATATTACTTTCTTTTTCCAGTTGCGTACCCATTGCCTCTGGAGATCTCCTCCTTATGATGTTAAATCAATAATGTTAAATCAGCAAAACAACAATGTTGAGCCTGTATCAAGCACTATTCTGCAAGTCTTTCCATTTAGCAAAACATAAGGCTGATTACAAGGTCATGGCTTATGATTCATCTTATAGAGTAACAGTAACCATAAACTGGTGATATTGCCAGCGTCAGGGTGGACATACTTGTATACACAATGGACAGAAATGATCTATAATAATAATCTATAGACAACAGATAGACACCATTTCTCTCCTAAAGCATATAGGGACCAGGATATCCCGTGTAATATCAGGCTTGTAATCTACAGTCCAAACAGGAGCCCCTGTGTGAGTGCCTCCGAACACCTCAAAGGTAAGGGGAACGCTAACGTGTTAGCACCGGAGCGATCAGTGGGAGATAAATGCGCTGGTAAACACTATCCCAGGACAGCTCTCTCTTTGTTAATTATTCCATCTGAGAGCCGCGGCCTTGCTCCGCATGCATCATTGTCTTCCACATCGATCCATTCCAATTGACCAGGAGCGCACAAGGAGAATTTCAAAGAGAGATCCCTCACTGGTGACGCGATGTAATGCACAACCTTAAGATCCAGCAAGGACCCTACTCCTCAGTCATTTGCCACAGTATCCATAACACAGCTGTTGACTATGCGTCACCATTATCAACAACACAGAAGAAAAAAATACGACAACACTTTATTTGAACAGTCTGCCTACAGAGATGGTTTGTTGAAGTTCAGTCTTTCTAATTGTTCACATCACCTAACAGACTAACTCTCTTGCTAACAGAGTTTCAACAGATTGTTTATAATCGGAATATCTGTAGATAGTCTATAGGGGACCATCCAAATAAAGTGTGACGAAAAATACACATTAGGGACAACAAAATACAATTACCAACATAAATGTAACGCTTGAATTTCTTTAACACATTTTTGAGCAGGTACTTTCTAATGTTCTAAAAATCTAAAGCATTTTTTTTTCCTGAACAATAATATTCCTGTGTGCACAGCCTTGCATTCACTCCAGACAGATATATAGATAGATAGACAGATATATAGATAAAAAGAAAGAAAGTCAGATAATTAGATAGATAGATAAACAGAAAGAAAGATAGATAGAGAGTTAGATAGATAGATAGATAGATAGATAGATAGATAGATAGATACTGTGTTGATCCAAAGGGAGATGTAGGCATCAAGTAGCTTATAGCAAGGTGATTAACAGTGCGAGAATAATAATTACAATATATATCAAATACACATTACAAAACTGTATATAGCCAGTAATCGAGTTTAAACAGCTTAATGACAAAATGCAGGTGTGCATGGCTAGCAACGGAGAGGCAGCCCCACACCCAATAGTCAATTTCACCCCGCCATCGCAATAGCTGTATGGCCTGGAGGAGGGATGACTTGTCTGTGGAGCAGGACAGAGACAGCAGCCTGCCACTGAACATACTCCTCTGCCTAGGGACTGAGACAGCAGCCTGCCACTGAACATACTCCTCTGCCTAGGGACTGAGACAGCAGCCTGCCACTGAACATACTCCTCTGCCTAGGGACTGTGCAGTGCAGCCTGCCACTGAACATACTCCTCTGCCTAGGGACTGTGCAGTGCAGTACCAAGCAGTGTGCATGGCAATCAAGGTCCACTGTCTTACCTGGACAATGAGCTACATGCGCAGTGTTTGGCTCTTCCTCTCTCGTGACTGATCTTTGGCCATGCCAAGCAGTGCGATCAATACCAATACAGACTTAAGGTGCCTGCAGTGTAAACTGACAGCAAGATTTACGTAGTTAATTAGTCTGAGGTGTAAAACTACAGGCATGATTAAAGCACTATTGCCTGTGCAAGAACCAAACTGCAACAGTTTCTCTCACTCTTGCTGTCTCTCTACAACCTTCTCTCTCTCTCTCTCTCTCTCTCTCTCTCTCTCTCTCTCCTTTTCTCCTTCTGTTCTTTTTTCTCACTTTGACGTTCCGTCTCCTGACAGATTGTTGACCGTGCGGAGCTGACTACTAACAAAGCTGAAAAGAGAGGAAGACACCGGCAGTCAGTTTGTATCAAAGCAGCTGATAGGAAAGCTGTTATTCACTGGAGTGAGAGGAGGAAAGCAGAAGGGCTGGTGAATCAGATCCTGAATCCTGATACAGATCTGAGAGGCAAACAGAGGGGAGGAAACGAGGCACTTCAGCAGGATATTAGTCATTGTTCTGATGCGGCGTCTGCCGTAATGACACTGGTAATTACATTGTTTAGTTTTAGGGAGTTCGTCTGCCGCAGGCTCCACCACTGAGTCAGTGACCAAGGCTGGGAGAAAACACACAAACATAGTCAGACACACGTACACAGAATTAGTCACACACACACACACACAAAGGCTGTGTGAAGCATCTGTTGTCAGCAGAAGTGTGACACATGCCTCTGGCGGATATGGGTATGAGGCATTGGCATTGTGAGGTGCACTCACACACACACAGGCAAAAACAAACAGATAAGCCTATGCTGCATCTGCCATGATTCTTGCTGAAATGTTTAGCTTTGCTGTTCGTCATAGGTGAGCCCGATCAGACCCAAAAGAGGTGGTTGTGTAACACACTTTGTGTGAGAACACTTCAGGTTTTAAGGATACCGTGGGCTCATGTCATGCCTCCCTCTTCGCACAGCCATGTTGTGTCAAAAGCGAAACTAACGGAGAAACTAAAGAAATAAAGCCTCCACCCACACAGCAGTGTCAGTGGCCTGAGCTCAGTGTGACAGAGAAGGTGACTTTAGCAGAATGTGCAGCTCTGGGCAAAGATGACCAGGAGGGAGAGAGAGAGAGAGAGAGCAAGAGAGAGAGAGAGAGAGAGAGAGAGAAAGGGAGAGAGAGAGGGGGAGAGCGAGAGAGAGAGAGAGAGGGAGAGAGACAAAGAGCAAGAGAGAGAGAGGGAGGGAGAGAGAAGGAGAGAGAGAGAGAGAGCGAGAGAGAGAGAGAGAGAGAGACATAGCAGCATCGGCATGCTAAGGGGGAGTCAGCTTACTAAGCATTGCTGTAGCCCAGCGGTCACCAAACTCCTGGAGGAATTTGCTTGGGGGGCCAAATATAAATAGAGATCCAGGTGGAGGATGATCCCCCATGCGACCCGTTTTTGTTTGCCGAGGAATGACATCCCCCTGACCCATCCTTCCCACCTCACGCCACTCTACCCCATCCCACCAGAGAGGCCTGTCGAGTCCCGTTTGCCAATTCATCAGGGAACATCTGCTCTTACGTGAAGCCTGGCACGTGCACAACCACTGTCGAAAGTAAATAGATTAAGAGTCACCATATGCTTTCCCACAAAGACGTTTGGGACAATTACGTTCGGGTTTTGTACAGAACACATTATGCAATTACAGAACGGCTGTATGTCATTTTGACCAGCGCTTCATTTCGTAAATCAAATAATCACCATTCTATTGATCTTTCGGCGGCAAAACACTGCCATTCTCACTTTGTGCGTGGGTCTACGCATTAGCAATCAATGTGAAATTCTAAGTCACAAACATGATTCGTTTTTTTATTGTCTGTCTAAACGTGATTGTGCAGTTTGAGTTTATCTGCAGTGTTGGAATTGGAGCCCTATTTCTATTTGTGAGTGGAAAATTGGTGTTATGATTGCCACTGGCATAGCGAACGCCTCCGCTCCAATAGAAAGCCTTCGACGTGGCACCGACTGCAGGACAAGTCGTTCCATTCTCATTCAGAGGGTTAAGCGGGAGCGGTGTCATTTTGCAGCGTGTGCTGGAAGAACGCGTTTCTCAGTGAAAGTGCGCGTGACACAGAGGAGCTGGAGACAGTCACAGAAGCAGCCCATATTCAGCCAGCATCTTTGATCCGCCGTCACGTTTCCCAGCACTTAAGATCCCGTCTCCCAAGCTCCATCCTCCCTCACTGCCGTCGCCTGTGCATCTTTAATTCATGAGGGAGTTTTGACATGGGAAAACAATAACTACTAGTCTGGCATTTCGTAAGTGCAGAAAATGATGTTTTGTGGGAAATAATGAAGACTATTTAGACTAAGACTGTTTCACGAAAAATAGTAGAAAAACAATGGCCCTCATTCTCGAACATTTTCTGAAGTTTCTTCTGAAATGTTTCTTACGGGCTTCGGAAAAACAACGTAAGCAAAAGACATCCGCCAAATTCATGCACGCTTGAAAATGCGGTCCTACGCAGCAGAAGTTTTCTGGGCTGTGCTCCCCCGGAAGAGTTTTCTTAAATTGAAAGCGCGTTCTCGTGCTCCTGAATTTGCATACATACACGCCCTGCCAGCTCCTTATAAGGGCACGCAACCATAGTGACGTGTGCAGTCGGAATCGACCGAATCTACACGAAAGCAACTCGTAAACGAGTCATGTCAAAGCGGTTTCGTGTACATTACATTTAGTCATTTAGCAGACACTTTTGTCCAAAGCGACGTACAAGGGATAGAACAGTCAAGCTACGAGCAATAGAGACCTAGTGTAACAATAAATACTACTTTACATAAGAAATAGAAAAACGAAATAGGAAATAAAAACGAAGTGCAGGAATGTAACTGCTATAAGTGCAAGTTAAGCACTAGTCGAAGTGCCAGTTAGGAAGGGAGGTGCTCTCTGAAGAGTTGGGTCTTCAAAAGCTTCTTAAAGGTAGAGAGGGACGCGCCTGCTCTGGTAGTGCTAGGCAGTTCGTTCCACCAACATGGAACTACTTGAAAATTCTGGATTGCCGTACTTGCACAGACGGCAGTGCCAAACGACGCTCACTAGACGAGCGCAGCATTCCGGTGTAGTCCTTTTATTTATTTTATGACATCACGGTGCCTCATGAGTATAGGCCTACATGTGAAACGTAATTGTTAATGATACTTTAATCCGAGGATCTGTAGTTGATGTGAACGCAATCACCAACGATTTCTCACAAATGCATTAACACGGAGAGTTTTCTTAAATGCGATTCCTCAAAAAACCACAAGATGGCCCACGGGGCCATCTTGTGTTTTTTTAAGGAATCGCATTTGAGAAAACTCTGGCCGAGTTACGACTGCTATTTCGAGTTCGGAAAGTCTTCTGAAGTTCAGAGCAAATCCCAGATGAGAAAACTTTCATGAATGCCAAATGTTGTCCTAAATCCAATTCCTCTTAAATTTCTCTTAAATTCCTCTTAAATTCTTCTTAACTGCGTTCGAGAATGAGGCCCAATGTCTTTTCTCTGCAGTCTTTCCTTTAGAAACAAATAGACAGGGGTAATCCTCCCTAGAGTTGACAAGACAATGTGCATACTTCTGTGAACGCTTGCAGAGTACTATTATGTGTCATTATCAGGGAGTGATCAAGGAGGGGTTCATCTCCTCATTGTGTCCCAGGAGAGTGTCAATAGTGGACCCATCCTTCAGAAGCTATCTGCTCTCGCCTGTGTGATGAGCAGAGGTCAACTGGCTTGCCTATCAAATCACAGTTAGGGTGATTGGGACAAGTCAACCATTCTCTCTCACATCACCGGTACTTGCACACACTATCTCTCTCACACACACATTCACTCTCTCTCACACACACACACACACACACACACAAACATACACACAAACCTCTTAGGGGAATTTCAGTCCCTGAATAAGTTAAATAGGACTACAACGATAAATTGATAAAATGCGTCTTTAACCTTTCTATTTCTATATCTTAAAATAAATTGTCCCAACATTAACAGCTTGGAATGGTTTACATTTACATTTATTCATGTTATTCTTTTATCTTCTTTTTAGTTTCATATTATTGAAATGACAGAAAGTATCATTTGCTGATTTATTTCAATTTACATATCACAAAGTTCATGGTTGATTTTCTCTAAACTTGATTTTCTGTTAAGATGATGATACCTTCATTTTCGCTGACTTCTCTGGAGTGGGTGCACCAAATTTGACTGATTTTGTTGTGTCATGCCTCATATGAGGAAATTCAGCTTTACTGTAAATCTAACCTACAAAGTTACTCAGCCAGAAAACCTCTCTCTCTCTTTCTCTCTCTTTCTTTCTCACTCTGTCTCGCTCTCGCTCTTTTATTTCTCACTCCCTCTCTCGGGAAAGATCTGATCTCTCTGGCTAAATGTGTAGACTGCAGCGTGGTGTTGGTGTAGCTGGAGTGTAGCATTAGCGCTCTCCAGGGGGGTTTCACCTGAGGCTGCCGCAGCTCTGGAAAACAACATCCAAATCACACCTGACTGTTTCCCAGCCCAGAGACTCCACACCACTGCCTCACTTATATTGGCTCATATATCTTTAGTTCAGCCGTGTGTGTATGTGCACTTATTTTTACTCCCTCGGTTGGGCAGTAAAGTGCACATCCTACGGCGCCCCTTGCGAATTACCACTACAGACTATTGAGTCCACTTTTTCAGCCTTCAGCGTGAGGGCAAGTTCTCCAGAAGTCTTGGAGGCTGACCTTTGCCTTCAGCCTTATCTTTTTGACTATGAAGCAAACACTTGTTAAATGAAAGTGAAAGCAACAACTTGCTGGTGGTGGCTGCCCCACTGCATGTGTCTGGAAATGTTCAAAGGTCTATTGTGTCACTGCCTATCTTCATAGAGCAGTGTGTGTGTGTGTGTGTTTAGGCCCTTGGGTATGTGAGAGTGTGTGTATGTGTGTGTGTCCGTGTGGGCTTTTGAGCTGAGGGTGAGTTGAGGGAAACAGTGTATATTGGCTGTTTAACACAGCATGGGTGGGATTGTTGCTATACCGTCATGTTGCTGTTTATGTCAATGATCATAATTTATTTATCACATCCACGCAAAGACAAATAAGCACCATTTGCTGACCCTATTTTTATCATCTCTATTATCTCTATTATACAGCATTCTGTGGATCTTAAAATTTTAAAATTTCAACTCCATAAGTTGTGAGGAATGGGAAGGGCAATATGAACACTACTGCTATTCTCGACTCTCCACAGAAACTGCTGGTACTGATTTGTTTTAAAATATGCTGTGTCATCCCAACTCTTGATTTTTAATTTATCACTGTCGTTAAACCACTTTTAAATTAATAAATTATACAAGTGTTGATATGATGGTGACAGTGGCACAAAATTCGGATAGCATCGCACAGTCGTGTGTCAAAATATTTCAATTAGCTCTTAAATTATGCATTTGTTTTTGGTCTCTTTTTGGAGATTGCTCTGGGGAGTAAGCGTTGCATCAAGCGACGTAATTGCCCCCTGTGCCAGCTTTTAAGTGTTTTCTGAGGGCTTTGCAAAAAAATTGAAGTGCGAAGGATAATTAAACATAAATCAAAATGATCACGTTTCAGCGGGGAGTGATATTAGATCCGCTTCCGTTCCCTCTCCCAAATTTAATGGCCTCCGCAGGATGTACAGTATGATCTTCAGGAGCTCATTATGGTCCAGACAAACAACCTGAAAGAACTGACTTGTTGTCATTCCCACACTTAAGAACTCAGGCAATGAGGCTGAGGCAGTCATTCGCATAATCAAAGTGTGTCTTTTGTTGGCATCACGTTATCAAAGAGATCAAATCACCATAAAATGAGTATTTATGATTTGCTGCTAAAGCTATTCATTTTCACAGCTACACCATCTCAAATTTAGCATAATAAAACAGGTTTGTAGTGTTTATTGGGTGTATTAGTGTTGTAGTTAGTTATCTGGAAACTCCTCTCATTTCCCGCCATGTTTAGAGTCTCTCCTTATCTCCGAGACCATGGCTTTGGGAGTGATAGGTGGCTTTCATGAGTATCCTTCAATGTGACGTGTTTTTTGACAGGTGCTGGAGAACTCCATGATCATAAAGTCTACCACTCAACACCATCACTCCTCTGCAATGTGTCTGTCACCAACACCACCCCTATATCTTCTTTGAATTTTGACATCCTCTCTTACAGGGAGGGAAAGCGAGAGTGCAAATGTGAGTGTGTGTGTGTGAGAGAGAGAGAGCCAGAGAGAGAGAGAGACAGAGAGAAGAAAAGTTGTAAATGAGAAGGCTAGTAACAGATTGTAAGAGAGAGAGAGAGAGAGAGTGATAGAGAAGGTCAAGAGAGGTTTGAGAGAGATAGAAAGAAAAAGAGGTAGAAAAGTAGAGAAAGAGACTAAGAAAACAAACGAGTAGGTGAGAGAAGAAGCCAGAGAGAGAGAGAGAGAGAGAGAGTGAGAGAGAGAGAGATAGGTGTGAAATATTGCTAGAGAGAAAAAAAAAGCGGTACTGAGTGAGAACACAGAGAGTGAGAAATATGGAGAGTAAACAGCGAGAAAGAGGAAGCCAAGACCCGTCGGCACACAGACCCACCCAGCAGCACGTCGGCTCTCTATGCGGCCTCCCTGCCCCAGGTCCAGAGCTTGGAATGATGCATGGTGGACGCTCTCATCCTACAGATGTACCTCCCCAGGATGACATCTGGCCTCCCTGTCAATTAGAATTATTAATTTGATACTTGCAAGCCCCCGGCAGCCAGGCTCCTCAGCCGGCCCACAGACAGCGGGTCCTTTATCAAATTACCTGGGCGTAGGAAACGAGCGTGGACAAAACAACGCCTCCTGGACCTGCTGCTTAATCCTGCAGGACTGGCACTGAGGTCAGTGGAAAAATAAAGATGAAGTGAGTCGGAGAAGAGAAAAAATGTGATGGAAATATTTACATTGATGACTACAAAATATTTACATTGATGACTACAGGCCGTGTCCCTGATGTTTTGCTCGCTTTGAAGAATGAATGCAGCTGTCGTGCAAATGCATTTTTGTAGACGCCTCTGTGGCCGCCTCCCACACACATCCAGCTTTGTGATTTGAGCTGCATGTTTATAACTCCTCGATTGTTCCGATGCCTTTTAACAACTCAACCAAGTAGATGTTTTAAATTGAATATGCATTCACTTCCTGCACTGAAAAATAGCGGCGCCAAGTTTGGGTATGTGTAAGCCTGCCTCAACTCTTTCTCAAGGCAGGACGTGAAAGGAAATGGCTTTAATGAAGTGTTCTTGATGAGGGTATTGTTGAGAGCTCTTGGGCTGCTGTCAGCAGCATCACTCCCGCAAAGTTTGACACAGCGTGACAAAAAGACACGTGCCGCCGCTTATCGCAAAGTGATGAAGTGTGGTCTAGACAGACAGGGGTGCTGGGATGACTGTTTCGCTGTAATTAAAGCAGCATGTAATCAGACGTCAGCCTCACTTTAGGGCTGCACCTGTAATGGCACAAACCATTTCCTCCCTTCATTTCCACTTCGAAAAATTGAAATGCAATCAATAATGGTATTCACAGCAGGCATTTTACCATCAAAATACTTAGCAGTTAAAATTGAGAGCGACTCACCTCCATTTGTGAAGCTGTGTCGGTCCATTTGGAATCTGTAAATGAAAACCATGGTAACAGCCAGAGTTGGTAGTCAGGTATGCCGCTGTGGTCAATCTTACATGTAGTCATGCTGTGTTTTGTCAGCTTCACTCATGGCATGCTAACTCTTTGTCTGTCCGGGAGGGTCTTGACAAAAAGGTAATGACTGGCGAATGAAGAATTGAACCATTTGTAAAGTTGTCTGCAGGGACTCTGTATTCATATTGTCTGCCTGTGTTATATCTCAGCAACATTCAGAATTGTAAGATTGTGGATGGACAGTGAGCACAATATATGATTGAAGGAGAAAGGATGAAATGGGCATGTTTGTATAACATCATGGCAAATACACACAATCCAGTTCCTTATCGCAGTTCACTGCGATATAACACAATGGTACATGACGTAATGTCATGGCTACAAATCGAAGCATTTATCTATTCACGCCTGAAAGGCCGCGAGATCTGTCAGCGCGCGCTCCTGGCCCCGCCTGCCAGGAGTACTATAATACCATTACGCGCGCCCAGATCTGCCTCTTTTGAAACTTCGCAAGACGGAGTGAACATCTCTGAGTATATCTCAAACGCTTACCACAGTCAAAAGAGTTTTGTGTGCTCTCGCTCTCTACGGGTTGGTGAGTTATCGGGTTCCTTAACCCTCACTAGCTCAGGGCGCCACGAAATTCATTGGCTTAATTCATTGGCTTAATTTCATTTTGAAAGTAGTTGCTGCTATCCTTGCTGCCTGGCTGGCTAAGTCTCTGACTAGCCTGCTGGCTTGCTAACAACGTGTTCGTTGCAGATAGTGTGCTTGTGTTTTAACATTCTTCTCTACTTTCAGATTGATAAAAGATGGCCAGACACTACCCCGACTGCGGTCACGTCCGTCCCAAGGGCGACCGCCACCGTCGGTGCGTGACCTGCCTAGGCAGGGACCACGCGGAGGGCGCCTTCTCAGGCGAAGCCCCTGTCTGTACCATCTGTGCTAGCCTCCCGCTAGCTAAGGCTACCAGGCGCCTTGCGTTCTGGAAGCGCAAAGACGCCGAGGAGGCGGCACTAGTTCCATCCGGGGCTGACGCCCCCATAGGAATGAGTGCGTCTTCAGCCTTGGACTTGGTGAGCGTGAGCAGTCGCCCTGCGGCGGCAGCTCCGCTCCCGGGTCTCTCCCCGTCTCCGCCGCCTGTCAGCCCTGGGGCTGCGGGCAGCGAGGCTGAGGAGCTTCAACCAAGCGGTGTCCAGGCAATCCCCCACGATGCGCTCGAGCTGGACACCAGCCTGGATGATGATAGTCTGCTAGACTTCTCCGATGGGCACAGCTCAATCGCGGAAGCAATGCAGACGAGCCATGACGTCAGGTTGCGGGTGAAGACACCTCCTACCTCGTCTCGGCTCCTGGGCCAGCAGCTCCACGAGGTTGCGCTGAGAGCAGCCAGCTGCCTCAGGCTCCCTCTCCCTCCCCCTCCCAGTGTGCGGTCCTCGCTGCTGGACGGGGAGTTCTATGCTGGCCCCGCCACGTCAGTTCCCTCCAGCATCCCCTTCTTTGAGGAGGTGCACGAGGAACTGCAGGCGACATGGGCGATACCCTACTCGGGCCGAGCCCCGGTGCCGGGGTTCGCGCCCTACATGCAGCTCCACATGGCTAAGGAGAGGGGCTACCTCTCCTTTCCTCAGGTGGAGGATGCAGTAGCGGGCTACCTCTCGCCCGCATCCCCCACGATGCGTCTCGGCCAGAAGCCTCTCCTGC
Source organism: Clupea harengus (assembly GCF_900700415.2). NCBI lineage: Eukaryota > Metazoa > Chordata > Actinopteri > Clupeiformes > Clupeidae > Clupea > Clupea harengus. The sequence goes on along the minus strand of NC_045162.1, from coordinate 15,007,031 downwards.
CCACGCGGGTGGGCAGACACCAGGCTCAGCTGGCAGAGAAGTCCTACTTGGCTGCAGGGCAGGCTGCCTGCACGACCAATACGGCTGCATTGCTACAGCGCTACCAGGCAAAGCTCCTGACTGAGCTTGCCTTGTCGCTGGGGGAAGATCACCCGTCTGTGGCAGAACTCCGTCGCGCGACGGATCTGTCGCTCAGACTAACTCGGTGCACGGCACAGGCACTGGGGAGGGTGATGGGTGCCGCGGTGGCTACCCAGAGGTCTCTGTGGCTATCACTGGCTAAGCTGTCAGACAGAGAAAAAGCACCACTCCTCGACGCCCCGGTCTCTGTCCAGGGCGCCTTCGGGGAAGCAGTGGTCACAATGGCTGCCAAGTTCGAAGAACAGCAGAAGAGCAGAGAGGTATTCCAGGCTTGAATGCCTCGCTCTAGTGGCGCGGGTGAGACGTCCTCCTCAGGACACACCACACCCGCACCGGGCCGGAAGAGAAGCGGGTTCCGCTCGCCAGCGCCTCCAGCAAAGGTATCCACCGGGCGAGGCTGGCAGAGACATCCCTTCCGCCCTCCAGCGCAGCCTGCAGCACAACAACCAGCTGCGCGCCCTGCCCAGGGCGCAGCCCAGGCTCCGCGGCAGCACTCCGCTTGCCGCGGGCGAGGCAGAGGGAGACCTCAGGCTCCCTGACCGTGACAGTCAGCCACTCGTCACACAGGGGGGAGCGGTGGAGCCCACACCGCCTCCAAAGAAATCAGCCTGTCGCTCACATGCGGAAATCATGTCCAGCACGGTAAGCAGGTTTTCACAAGCACCACAATCATATGTCCTAACTCCTGTCCCAGATGGCGCAGTGCCCAGGCATGCTTTTGCAACTCCCCCCGCGATGCACACAGTGCAATCGCGCCCCCAAATTTTTTTCGAAAACATGAGGGGGCAGCCCCAGATCTCGTCCCCCTCCCTAGGCGGAGTGGGTGTAGATCTAGGCTTAGACTCATTGACCATGAGCGGGTTAGTCCCCGACAAATTCAACTCAGAGCACAACCTCCCTGGTTGTGCAGAAAGTTGGCGCGCATGCGCAGTGTCACCATGGGTGCTAAAGACGGTCTCAAGGGGTTACGTTCTGCAATTGGCCCGTTCCCCTCCGCCTTTCAGCAGAGTAATACAGTCTGTGATACAGCGAGAACAGTCTCACTTCCTACGGGAAGAGATTGTCTCCCTGCTCAGAAAAAAGGCCATAAGCAGAGTTCCTTTCAAAGAAAGGAATGCAGGCTTCTACAGCCGTTACTTCCTCGTACCCAAAAGAGACGGGAATTATCGGCCTATATTAGATCTACGTGTGTTAAACAAAGCACTCATGCCGCTACGGTTCAGAATGTTGACCCCACGCAGGCTTGTGCAGTTTATAAGGCCAAACGATTGGTTTATCACGATAGACTTAAAAGACGCTTATTTCCACATTCCGATCCACCACAGACATCGGAAATATCTGAGGTTTGCGTTCGGAGGAATAGCGTACCAATTCAACGCACTCCCATTCGGCCTGTCCCTAGCGCCGAGGGTATTCACAAAGTGCGTAGAGGCAGCTATCGCCCCATTACGTCTACGCGGCTTACGCGTGTACAACTATTTGGACGACTGGTTAATTGCTTCCCATTCAAAAGCTGCAGCAGTGCAGGATGGCCATCTAGTGGTGGCACACCTGTATCGACTGGGTTTTGTTGTAAACAGAGAGAAAAGCGTTCTCTGCCCCAGGCAAGTTACGCATTTTCTGGGTATGATCTTAGACTCCACCTCCATGGAGGTCAGGCTGTCTCAAGAACGGATAAGTGCTATCAAAGCATGCGTGCGCCAGTTCCGACGGGGACAGTCAGTCTCGTCGCTGCGCTGCCAACACCTGTTAGGAATGATGGCGTCGGCCGCTATAGCGCTCCCGTTAGGGATGTTGCGTATGCAAATCCAAATATGGTACCTGTCTAAGAAGCTCAACGCAGTCACAGACAGGCATCGCAGAGTAGTGGTGTCCTCCAGATGCAGGAAAGCCCTGGCGATCTGGAGAACCCCCTGGTTTCTCGCCGCGTCAGGCACTATGGGCATAGTGTCGCGTCGCGTGGTGGTGACCACAGACGCTTCCACCAAAGGCTGGGGAGCGGTCTGCGAAGGGAGAGTGTGAACGGTCTCTGGTCTGTGACAGAAGCCGCGTCTCACATAAATGTGTTAGAGCTGCGAACAGTAGTCCTAGCTCTACAACACTTTCTGCCCAGGCTGAGTGGTCAGCATGTACTAGTGAGGACGGACAACACTGCGACCTTGGCGTATATAAATCGCCAGGGCGGAGTGCGCTCCCCGTCATTACACCATTGGGCGACTCTCCTGCTCCTGTGGGCAGCGAGGCACGTCCTGTCCCTCAGGGCAGTTCATATACCAGGCCACCTCAACTACGGTGCAGACCTGTTATCGAGGGGCGATCCTCGAGCAGCAGACTGGTGCCTTCACCCACAAGTGATAGATCAGATCTGGGTGCGTTTTTTCAAGGCGCAGGTGGACCTGTTCGCGAACAGGCAGAACACCTGCTGCCCGCTCTGGTTCTCGCTAGGGGGCGACGATCCCCCACTAGGCATAGACGCGCTGGGCCACCAGTGGCCAGCCCTACCCCTATATGCTTTTCCCCCGATCCCGCTCCTCCAGCAGGTGCTGTGCAGGATTGCGGGCGAGGGCAGGGAATTGATATTGATAGCCCCCCACTGGCCCAACCAGCCGTGGGTGGCAGATCTGGTCAATATGTCAGTGCAGCAGCCTTGGGAGCTGCCTCTACGGAGAGACCTCCTAACGCAGGCGCACAGGACAGTGTGGCACCCCCATCCGGAGTGGTGGCGTCTCAAAGCCTGGCACCTGAAAGGTGCAGGCTCATAGCGTCAGGCTTGTCGGACGCGGTGGTGGCTACAATACAGAGTGCCCGAGCTGTATCAACACGGGCTCTGTATACGCTGAAGTGGCGCAGTTTTGAGCAGTGGTGTGCTGCGCGTCAGCACGACCCCGTTAACTGCGCGCTGGGCGTTATTCTCGAATTCCTACAGCAGTTGTTTGATGAGGGAAAGGCGGCTTCTACTCTCAAAGTGTACATGGCTGCCATTTCAGCCTGCCACGCAGGCATTAATGGCAGTTCTCCTGGCAGTCACCCGCTAGCGTCACGCTTTATGACGGGGGTGAGACGCCTCAGGGTGCCAGAGAGACACCTCATACCCTCTTGGGATCTGCTAGTGGTGTTACGTGCTCTCACAGGGCCTCCGTTCGAGCCCCTGGAGACAGTGGACATAAAGTTTGTCTCTTTAAAGACCGCGCTGCTGCTGGCGTTAACGTCAGCAAAACGCGTTGGTGACATGCAAGCCCTGTCAGTCAGTCCATCGTGCCTTGAGTTCTCGATTGCTGGTGACAGAGTGGTTATGCGACCTAATGCTGCTTACACACCTAAAGTGGTGGTAACCCCATTCCGCAATCAGGTGATTGAATTAGCAGTTTTCTCGCCTCCTCCTTTTGCGTCAGCAGAGGAGGAACGTTTGAATAAACTCTGTCCAGTGCGCGCTCTCCGCTGTTACGCAGAGCGCACTAGAGCTTTCAGACAGTCAGATCAGCTATTCGTGTGCTTCGGTGCACGCGCAAAAGGCAGACCTCTATCAAAACCGAGCCTCTCCCGTTGGATAGTAGAGGCTATCGTGTTGTCTTATACGAGCTTGTCTTTAGATCCGCCGGAGAAGTTGCATGCGCACTCTACGCGGGGGGTCTCGTCTTCCTGGGCCTTACTAAAGGGCGTCTCAGTGGAAGATATTTGCAAAGCTGCAAGCTGGAGTTCTCGCCACACTTTCATTAGATTCTATATGTTAGATGTGGCTGAACCTAGTTTTCTTCATAGCGTTCTGCGGGCAAGCGATCTCTGAATCCCTTGGCCTGAGAACGATAGATATGATAAGTGTGTTCATTAGTGTCTACATGTTATGTCGCACAGGAAACATCCCAGGGTTTTCTTACGGGCGCAGGATCACGGATCCCTGTCGCCTATGATAAAGGTGGCCCTGTTAAATTCTTGGTGTTCTGCAGGCGAGCGATCTCTGAATCCCCTGACCTGAGAATGATGTATATGATAAGTGTGTTCATCGGTGTCTACATGTTTGTTGCACATGAAACACTCCAGGGTGGTTTCCTACAGGCGCAGGATCGCAATCCTTGCCGCCTATGACAAAGGTTGCCCTGTTAATATGTTCACCGCCAGCGGCCGTATGAACCTCTATGAGGGCAAAGGCTTCAGTAGAGCTGGTGTGTGTAATTGGCTGCCACTGTATTATCACGCGGGAATGTATAGGGTCCCATTGTGTTATATCGCAGTGAACTGCGATAAGGAACGTCTCGGTTACTTACGTAACCTCGGTTCCTTAAGCAGGAACCAGATATAACAAGGTTGGCGTGTACAGTGTTACCTTGGATTGATTGTCTTGCTCAGTTTCTTTCCAAGGCAGATCTGGGCGCGCGTAATGGTATTATAGTACTCCTGGCAGGCGGGGCCAGGAGCGCGCGCTGACAGATCTCGCGGCCTTTCAGGCGTGAATAGATAAATGCTTCGATTTGTAGCCATGACATTACGTCATGTACCATTGTGTTATATCTGGTTCCTGCTTAAGGAACCGAGGTTACGTAAGTAACCGAGACGTTTTTTCAAGTCTATGTTCAAAGTCAAAGCTGAATGTGCTCAAATAATGTCTTTAGGACTAAGCATTAATATCGACCTGCTTCGATAACATGGTTGAGTGCATTATGTTGACAATATGTTAATCTGCTGTTCTTAAGACCTCCACTCACAAGGCAGATTATTTTAATAATGTGAATGCCTCATTTGTAGAGGGACTGGAAGTAGACTTTTTGACCCTGTGGTAGTTTCTCTGGATAAGGCGAGGTTGTTTGTGCTGACTCCTCATAGCCTCCAATCAGCTAATTAAATGGCAGTGAAGATCACTGCAGTTAAGGCAATACAGTGGGGAGAGGATGCAGACAGTGTCGCTCTTTAATATGCTGTTGCTAAGACATGGCAAGGCAATTAGACGGTATTATCTTAATATCCCTCTGCAGGCTAAAACAATATGTCACATTTGACTCATTTCTATCATTATTTAGAAAAATGCCATGTCAGTCTAAAAATTTCATCATAATTTAATAAGCCCTCCTGGGTAATATATTTCCAATTTGTCTGCACCACTAAAAATAAAAAAATAAAAATAAATAAATTGGAATGAAAATGCTTAGTCAGTAGCAGCCTTGGCGCTTTGAGGGGAAAGCACTGGAACGACTGTCTTGACAAGCGTCGGGCTGTGAATTCCTCAATGACATGATGTTAATGTAGGCGCCTCTCCGCTGCTTGTCATGGCTGATTGGGACTGACACAAGCATCTGTCGGGTGAGCTGCGGTGGGCGGGCCTTGAGGCTGTGGCTTCCTTCCCTGTTCACCACCTCCGTGATCAGCGCAGGAGGCAGCCAGTCAATCACCTCAGCCAGATTCATCAAGAAGCTCTTCACAAACCAATCACCTCAGCCAGATTCATCAAGAAGCTCTTCACCAACCAATCACCTCAGCCACGGTGGGCAGAGCTCCTACCTTTCATAAAATGTTGATTCACTTGCAGAAATGTGGCCTACTGTACACAGTTCCATTTTAGAGGTCCTTTTAGAAGACCTGAAATTCCATATACATGGAGTCAGATTCCTAATTCTCAAATAAACGCCAGACGATTCACAAATGTATTTTATGATTCACCAATAAATATCACATGATTTACAAATGTATTTGTGATTCACATATAAATGTCAACGCGATTCACAAATGTAAATGCTGTCACGTTTATTTACAGACTGACAGACATGCATTTACAAGCTGCTCGCCACTAGTGAACCTCTCTGCATTTCTGTGTGTATTTTTGAGACTTTCCTGATGCAGCAAATGCATTCTATCAATTGTTTATAATTCCAGTCGATCACACGAATGTAAGATCAAAGGTATGATTGACTGTGACCACATTGCGTTACATCTGCGCAGTGTCCAGTTATGTGGTCTACTACACTATAAAGGACATCTGCACACATCCCAGATTACTCATATAAGAAACCACGACTCAATGGGGTCTGTGTATGTTTGAACTACGAATATTTGATTTTGCAAAGTTCTGACATTAGTGCAGTTACGTGATCCATGTTTAATCATTGCAAGTGTCTACTAGGCTAGCAAGCTAGCTGGTGAATGTCTAACGTTACTGTAGCTATTCTAACATGGCTAAGTTTGCTGCTTAGCCAAGTAACATCTTACATGGGACCATTTTGACTTCAGTGAACAGATTGATAGGGAAATAGAGAAACTCTGACTTTAATCAAGTATGTATGTGTGTAAACCATATTATTTTGTTTGCTGAAACATGACTTTTCTGTTTCTGTATATCTTTGATCTTAAGTGCTGACGGTTCTTACTTTGTGTATGTGCTTAAAAGTGTCTTCTGTGTGTGTGTGTGTGTGTGTGTGTGTGTAAGCAAGGGCTGATAAGAAGTCCTTCTTTTCTGCCTTGCTGATGCATTACATTGGACACAGGACGTGGGTGATCCCAACAAGTTTGTTGTTGAATAAATATACTTATATGCAACTCCGGAGTCCTGAGGTAACTTGAGTGAATTTTCACCTAACACAGATAATGAAATTACTTTCACAGGAGCAATCATCTCAAGTGGAGGCAGCAGCGCATGCTCTGATGCAGGTTCTAGCCTGGAATACCCCACCACTGAGAGTCGAGCAGCAGAGGGCACACCAGCCGGAGCCGGAACTATCACTCTGACTACGGCTGCCAACACTGACACTGCTGCTGCCTCCACTTGGGATGATCAAGTAGTTCTCTAACTTACCGAACTAACGTCACAACTTCAAATGTCAGCAAAATCAAATATTCGTATTTCAAGCATATTCAGACGCCATTGAGCCGCTGTTTCCTCTTCGTGCAGTCGGTGTTGTGCAGATGTCCGTTATGGTGTACTCGACAAATGTCACATTCAATGGTCACATTCAATCATACCCTCGAATTTAGGAATTTATGATTGACTGAAATTGTAAGAGACATGCAGAGAATGTAAATGTAATAAAAAATGCATTGTGCTTCTGCTTGTGGTCAGTGGTGAAGAAGGGGGAACATAATGTGTATGGATCTGCTATTGTGTTCAAATTTCTTTGCATAGACAAAACAAGTTAGCAGAGGACTATTGAATCAAGGGTTGCATAAGACTCGCTGCTTGGACATGAGTGGAAACTGTCTTGAAAGAAGCATTGTCCAGAGATTGTCTGACAGACATGATCTGAACTATTTGAAATGAAGAATTGAACTCTGATTCATTTAAAACGCATGGTACCCTTCTCGAGAGTCAAACAAATATCTAGTATTTTACATCTGGCAATGAGTAAGACTTAACAAGGTTGCTTTTCCGAAAAAACATTTTGTGAATGCCATTCTTTATTCCAAAGGCAGAAAACAGATTGGCATTTCACTATCTTACCTTATGTACCCTGCCAGTCTGTGTCTGTTAGTTCTGCTGTGTAACACTTGGATTAGGAAATACATTTCTTTTTTTTTACTGAGAGTTTCCTGAAAGGAAAAGAAAACACGACAACAGCATGATGAATCCTGTCTGGGCTCGAGTAAGAACTTCACTCACTTCCGCACACCAGAACAATGAAGAAGGAAAGGAAGAAAACAATTGAATGATCCTCCTTTCATCAGTCTGAACAGAGAGATCACATCGAAGAATTGCTATGTGGCTTTTCCCACTGGGTGCAATTCTTTTGAAGTTGTCAGTGCTGAATGTGGAACAGAAAAACCTCACATATTTTCAGAAACAGGTTTTGTCCTCAGTCTATAAACACAATAAAAGACAAAACATGGACTAATGCAGATCCATTGAGAAAGAGATTCACTTTTTTCACACTTGTTTGGATTTAAATGGACAGATAACACTGAATAGTATAATGGCAGTCAATAGGTGGGCTGGGAATTAAAAACAGCCCTGGATATTTTGACGCAAATAGGCCAGCAGCAACCAGCGCACACAGGAAACACACCCTGTAGCACGGCTGTCATCATGCTTCCTAACAACATTATTACTTGCCGAGGTATAACTTTCACGATAATTTCATAATATTTGATAGGGCTGTACATTTATGGAAACAAATTGACATGGGGAAATGTGGAAATTAGTATTTTTTTACTCATCTGCCACAGTTGGAATTTAAATATCACCACCGGGCCTTTTCCCGGCCCATGCATGTAGAGCTTATCACTACTTAATTTGATTAACTTTTTATTGACTGCCAGCAGCCCTACTATATTAGACTTCACTACATCTCTGGTTCATGAATTCATTTGGAAACATATACAACCTTTTGAGCCTGCTGCACCTGTGAAGTTCATGATCTGATGTGAGCCTAACTAAAGTGTGTGTGTGTTTGGGGGCTTATCTTAAGGCCAAATATACAGTGGAGTGTAGGCTAGTCAGAAAACGATAGTGGTTGTGGACTTTTCCAGAACTGACAGATGGACAGTCTGCCTCTGAATAACAGCTATAGTAAAGAATCTCAACTTGCATAACAGTTAATTAAGGGTCTTAGCAAGCTAGCAAGCATGAGAGTAAGTCATGTAGTGTAAATAAAAGACTCAAGACTGAATTGAGTTACGATAGCTCGCAGCAGTGCATGGGATCCAGGTGAGAGCAGCACTGCAACGCTGCAAAGTTCAACCAATCTGAAAACACAACCAAGCGCAAGATGCCCAAATTACCATGGCAAGCCCATCTCTTGGACCACAGAAAAAGAACTGTATTTAATATTTGTATTTAATTTAGTCAATTTAAAAAAAAAAATGTTTAAATACTCTGTGTCTCTGTCTTCTGTTGCAGCCTAGGCACAGGGTCGTACCATCAGAGATTCAGATCATTTCAGATGTTGGTCTCCCACAAAGAGGCTCAAGTATTTCAGCAGTTCAGTAAAAGAATCACACGATATGAATGACTGATTGTCAGTACAAACAAGCATTGAAGGTTAAGAGCAGTAAAAAGGACCTCACCCATAGCGCTCAATATGATACTTATGTCAATGTGGCTCAGGGCAACACAACACCACAACATAGTGGTGTGGAATACGAATACGAATATGATAAGATACTATTTTACATTTACATACATTTAGATATTGACAATAACTTCATGGCTGAGTTCTGTATCTATCTATCTAGTTATATGTAACAAACATAAGTTACTGTCTATCTGCTAATATCAGATTTGCTATTTTTAATTAGAATAAATGTCACAGTCACAGTCTGTAAGGAAATCAAATATTTTTTGCTAAGGTGAGACTATGAGATGTACAGTATTTTCAAAATCTGTCATAGAAGCTGTGTCTTGAGCACTGTGTTGCACAGCTGAATGTGGGTCAAGGTCTCATTGTTATTCTCCTCTCTCTTTCGAAAACACCTGAAAAAGCAGGCGACAACAATCAAATAAAGCCGTCTCTGTTATTTCCACTCCATTGTTGTTTCCATCACTTATAATTGCATGGGGTTATGAATTAATTTGGTGGTGAAGCCCTTAATTAAAACCTGAGACTGATTTGAAAAACAAACAGCTTTGTAATGAACAAACCACAGTCCATGACGCTCTCCCACATCCTCAAACATAATTTGTGAGACCAGAACGGATTCTTCAACTGATGAGGCTGTCCAAACGGTCCATTACGCAGTCTACACTTCTGCCTTGTGTGAAAGCCAGAGCTCTAACAGAGTTAATCTCCTTGTGCAAATTTGTCTGCAAAATGTCACTTATCTAGTGAGAAACCTGCTTCTTAGTACGCTCCACTTGTGAAATAACATCACCTAACAAGACTGGAAGTCTTCAGCACGCATCTCTGTCTCTTGATTATGACTTCACAAGACTTCTCAAGGGAACTAGAGCAAAACCTCAGCAAGCCAGGCGAGCAACACCCGCCAGAGCCAATAGGATCCTGTTTGGGATCCAAGATAGGAACCTTCACATGACACCATGTGTCTGAGGGCCTTCGACGTAAAAATAAACAGCGTGAAAGAAGTTAACACTGAACCTTCTGAAAGAAAGAAAAGACTCCACAAAAGATAGGAATCCTCAGGTAGGAAGCGAGTGTTGACTTGCTGATCTGGTGTCTGAAACCTTCACATGACACCATGTGTCTGAGGGTCTCCGACGTAAAAAATAAACAGCGTGAATGAAGTTAACACTGAACCTTCTGAAGGAAAAAAAAGACCAAGAAATCAATCCCCTGACCCAAAGAAGAAAAAAAACTTAATCCCCTGTTTGGCTCTCAGTGTGAAGCCCATGTATACTTGTTGTGACATGTTACATGGCTGGGGCAAAATGGGACCCATCCTACATAGACATATCCTACTTGTTTATGTTTAAGTTTATTAATAACATTAATAACAAGATGCAAATGTACTCCGGTGTCTCGTATCAAATTACCTATGACAGAGTACCTGGCAAGCAGGAACCAGGCAGTAGTTCATCATGCTTTAAGATGGCAGCCATTTGGTTTGTTGTCAGACTCTATTCCGAATGAGGTAGGATGGAGCTCCTGTGTGTGGAGAGGAGGCAGCATGCCTCATAGGCTGGGGTGATTGATGATCTAAATACATTTTTTAGTCAGATTGGGTTCTTTATTACAACTAACATATGCTGCCTTTCCTTAGATTTCTGTTTTTTTTTCTTTCTTCAGTGTGTTTCTCGACTTTGTTTGCCGAGTGTGGAGGTGGAGATGGACCATCTGCTCTTCAGCATCACAGTCTCATCCTACTCACTCATCATGGGTCTGCTGCATCATCTGTGTATGTGTGTGGGGTCCCACTCACTCATCATGGGTCTGCTGCATCATCTGTGTATGTGTGTGGGGTTGCCTTATGGAGACTTTATTTCAGCAGGGCTGGTTCATTCAGTATATGGGCAACTTCAGTTAGTTGAAATTATGAATATAATAGTGTAATACGTGTGTTTGTTTGCGAGTGTTTGTGTGTATGTGTCAATGTGAGCTTTGCACATGTATCACACATTTTAGGTGTAGCAGACAAAAGAAAATCTTACTGTTCTACAGTCACCCACTGCTTTAAGGTGTAACGAGCAAAGACAGCCTGATTTGTCTGACTTCATCCTCACACTCACTATTTTCTTTTCTAATGAGATTGCAGGAGCCAGGTCCACCCTAATTTACTATTAATTAATTCCGGTGGACGTGAAGCCCGCCCATGGGCGCACCTGTGCAAGGCGCTGGTGCATCAGACGCGGTGCCGGCGTGATGCGGACAGGCAGCGGGCCTCAAGGGAGCAGCCAAAAGCAATCGAACGGGAGACAGGCGCACTCCGGCACACGGAGGTCGACTAAACACCCTCTGGGAAATTTCACAACGGAGGAGTGCAGGGCAGGGTCTCAATTCCAGTAATTGTTTGTCTCACACACTTCAAACAGTGAATACAGTTCAGTGAGCTATAGGGGTGGGGGGGAGCAAAGAGGAAAATATCAAGAGAAATGCAGGGAGCAAGAGAAACCTTGTCAGAGGAAACAGTGCTTGTTTTTTGTAGCGTCAGGCTTAACAACACTGTCAAGTGCTCATTTGAACAGAACTTCATTATACTGTGTGTGCACTGAAAAAAAAGCATACTTCAAGGACACATGCCAGAATGAATTATTTTAATAGATGCATAGATTTCTTTCTTCTTGAGCACAGTGTGGGTACTGTTTATAGCTTAGGTAGTTGTTCATCATCATGCTTTTGAATACATTTGTGTCATTAACATTTAACTCTACAGTAATTCACATCACGTCTCGACTCTCAATAATTTGCATCTTATAATGATTGTCAATGTACACTTTTGTCAAAGTTAGGAGGCCCCATATAGTGTGTGTGTGTGTCGGGGGGTGGACTTGGGGGGGGGGGGGGGGGGGGGGGTTGTAGTTTGTGCGTGTGATGCATGTGTGTGGCGGGGGGGTGGGGGGGTTAATGTGTGTGATGTGTGTGTGTGTGTGTATGTTTGTTTGAGGCTGATGTTGTAGTGTCTGATGGTGTTTCTTGCGGCAGATAAACATTCTGGAATAACAGAACCCAATCCTTCCCACTTGATTTCTCTACATGCATTTCCAACAGACATTTCAGAGTCTCCCTCTACGTAAGTGTAAACCCCACAAACCCAGGGCTGATACTGCTGTAGGAGCACCATCTCAAACACCAAGGGCTGATACTGCTGTAGGAGCACCATCTCAAACACCAAGGGCTTATACTGCTGAAAGAACATCTCAAACACCAAGGGCTTTTGACGAAACGTTGTGTACGGGACTGGAATTTGTTTATGTTATATTGCACCTGGTAGCTCACACTGCTGCCGCATGTAAAGGATTCATCTCTTCTAAGCTTTAATAAAAATCAATACATCTTTCTCCAGCTATGAGATATCCAACCACTAAAATGTTTCATGTGGCAAGTAATCAGTGGCATTTCAGATAGAGTCCCAGACTTCTCACATGCCTCCTGCAGAAACAGTAAGGGATATCATCACAAATAAATCTTTAAAAAAGCCAACCGTGTGCATTGAGCAGTCTGCAAATACGGACCGGAGCAGGGGTGGTTCGCCAATATGATCGATTTGTTTTTAGGTTACTAGAAATCAAACAGGTGCTTTTGGGATTCCTAACAGAGCACAGCGAGACACAGAGAGGGAGCAAATGCACTATTCCCTCTCAACACTGACAAAGAATACAAATTGTAAAGAATAAAATACAACATGTGAGACATTCTCCCATCCCCTAAAACAGCTGATGTTATAACATAAAGTTGAGTAAAAGAGATACATAAATATGGACTCAGGGGACAGGAGAAGACAGACAGGTGGCCTTGATTGATTTGGTTTGATTTGGAAGCAACAGTAAAGAGGAGTCAGATCACATATGTAGGGTTGGATCATCCTTCAGAACAACATACAAAGACATAAAGCTCATATGTTTGTAGATATTTTAGCGAAAGTACGACTTGTATTCTATACATTACACTTTGCATGGAAAGCTTGCACAACGATCAATACACTTTCAACTGATTCTAAACCAGACGCAGAATTTGTGAGAAACATGCATACAACCTGTGAGAAACATGCATACAATCTGTGAGAAACATGCAGAATTTGTGAGAAACATGCATACAATTTGTGAGAAACATGCATACAAAAGATGGATTTCTGGAAGTCATCTCTATGCTCAAAGAGGACAAACGAACTAGTTGCTGAAGTTACTTTTACTTTTCTTGAGAGAGGAAGAAATGGATAGCAGACAAAAGAAAAAAAAAACATTCCTTTGAGCCGCAGAGAATCATCAAAAATTGAGAGACCACAGAGAAATAAGGGAAATAGATATTTCACCCAAATATTCAGGCCGTTAGATTGTAGCACGTCGACTCCTCTTTCTTCTGCAGCAGTCCAACATAAATCTCTCCACTAAGGCTTGACTGATGCCAGCTGGTGTGTTGGGTCTTGTCCTCCATAGGCTGTATGGGGTTGGGGTTAGGTCTGCAGTCTGCTTAACACACAGCCAGCAGGCATGACTACACATTCATAAGGCTCTTGTCTATCTTGTCCCAGGAGACTGAGTACAGAGAAACTGGTGGACTGCTTTGTAGCATGATGTGAGAACAACCACCTCCTCTTAAATCTGGCCGAAGACGAAGAGAGATGGTTGTGAATTTAAGGAGGGCCACGACTAAGCTGTACACCATTTTGATCCTGGGAGAAGATGTGGAGGTGGTTCACCTTGACAACAGACTGGAAATATAACACTGAGGCTGTCTACAGGAAGGGACAGAGCAGGCTCTACTTCTTGAGGATGTTTAGGTTCTTCAATATGTGCAGCAATATGTAGCATATATTTTACCAGTTTGCTGTGGCAAGTGCAATTTACTTTGCTGCCATCCGTTGAGGCAGCAGCTTCAGAGCCAGTGACACTAAGCAACTGCACGAGCTGATAAAGAAGCCTGGCTCTGTGCTTGGGATTTCTCTGGAGCCCCTAGAGTTGGTTTGTTGAGAAAAGGATGTTGCACAAACATCCTTCAACTCCGCTGTAATAAGGACCGCTACAGGAAGTCATTCCTGCCCACCGTAATAGCCATATATAATAACTCCCCTCTGTGCCGGGAGAGGAGGCTTATCCTGGGTGGTAATGCACGATGCACCTTCTACATTTAATTTACTCAGTTAGAGCTAGATCTCAAATTATATTTTTGTTATTCTATTTATTTCATCTTGTAATATAGCAGTCTGTATACATATCCATTTATGGTTAATAAATGTGTGTTCATTGATTATTTCTCATGGGTTGCTATTTTCACCGTTCCTGCCCAATTTAACCGATAAACTCTAACACTCCGTCTGACACAATGTGTGTCCAAATATGTTAGAAATTCACACCCTTTTCTCTCAGGTCCACCTCTCAAGTACTCATTGGCTTGTCGTTAATCACATGTCCAAATAAACAGGATAGGCCCATTCCACTGATGCTACTTGCTAGTCTGTGCAACAAACTACTGTGAAGTAATCCCATTTTCAAGTGACGTGAAATTTCTGCCGTCATAAACTGCTTCCATCTCTGCATCTTTCTCCACTAACTCAGTACTTTTGTTTAAATTACTCTTACATTACTCTTGTTTGAATTTGAAGTCGTTATTGTGTGCACATTAAACAACTATCAAATGAGAGCGTGGACCTTGTGCTTCACAATCTGAATTAGATGATGTTGGTTTGGTAATACATTTTTGAGCACTCGTGTCATGTGACATGGCACACTGTGACACGAGAGTTCCCTCTCTTTTGCGCATGCAATGATTCAGCTGGCTATCTTTCAGTTATACAATTAGTATGGACATTCAGTGATTTCTAAAACATCCAATTTTAGGTCAAGCTTCAACAAGAGCCACCGGAGCCTACCAGCCAGCAAAGCAAGGTAAAAGGGAATGAAATGATGGGAACCATTGAAACTCAACTTCAATATTTCCTAGTATAAAATCGGTCTCCAGACAGCACTCTTTGTAAGCATATCTAAACCTCGGTTTACCAAACAAAGGCTGGGGTTGTGATTTCTGTTATTCAAACAGTATGATGTTCACATGAAATGTCATTTGTCTATAAAAACCTCGTAAATGTTACCTCCATTATCAACTCGAGTTGATGGGTAGCCTATGGCGATGTAGGCTGCATGTCCTGTGTCAGTGTGTATAAAAGTGTTTTCATGCAGACAAGCAGTGTGGTATAATGGATGGTAATGTTCATGTGAGTCAGGCAGAAGACGGGCCCTGCATGCCATGGGCTTTCTTTAGGCCTACTGTTTCTGTCTCAGACTGTGTGAAAATGGTGCATTTAGCTGCCAGAATTTGAATTTTTTCCCCCTACAGGTCTGGGCTAAGCCTCAAATGTCTTGAACCTCTCTCAAGACCCCTGCTTGACACTATTGTATGTAAATGCATAACCATAACCATGCCACCATTGGACTGTGGACTAGCGTCTGTTAAAAACTGTTTGCCTGCCCTTTGCTTTACATACATAAAAAAAGATATCCTCTCTGACATCAATATCTTTTGAGAATAATAATATAATATGAAGGCGAATATAACTTGTGCAAGTAATATCATATCAAATTATAGCAGATATAGATTGTCCTCGCTGTCTGTGAAAAAATATATAACATGTATATCACAAACTGGAGACTTGAAACAAAGAAATAGGATGCAAACGCACAAGGCGTGTTTTACTGATATAAATCAAAGTGCCACGATGGGCAAACAAGGCAGCGATCACAGGACTGGAGAACAGCACATCTTGCTGATCAAACAATTACACACAAAGACAAAGGAAAAAGCCCAAGGCTTACATAGGAGCTCAGTGAATACATTGGCTACAGGTGAGAACTAAACTTAATGAACACATAGGCTACAGGTGAGAACTAAACTCAATTATCACATTGGCTACAGGTGAGAACTAAATTCAATTAACACATTGGCTACAGGTGAGAACCAAACATGGAGGGAAAACTAAGAAGTGAGGGAAATACTAAAACACAGGAGAGGATGAACGGACTGGAGTAGCATATGGAGCAAGAGCAGGAACAGAGGAGTGTGCAGCAGAGGTTGTGACAATGTATGGATACCTCTTATACTGACCAAGATAGAAGTTTTAAAGTAAAGGTAGTGACATTATGCTGAAAATAGCCTCCGGTTGTAATAATTCATTCCTAACTACTACTACTAATTTAAAGGTAGTGACATTATGCTGAAAATAGCCTCCGGTTGTAAGAGTTAATTACTAACTACTACTACTTACTTAATTCTTCTCAGTTTAATGAAATAAAGGGAATCAGCGAACTGCTGTGTTCTTTTCAGCTACTTTCGTTCACAAACATGGCATTGTTCTTCCTGTTAAAGGTTAGTTAAAGGACAGTGTTATTCTATCCACCCCATGAACCTAGTAAACAAGAGGCAGGCCACACAAATACACTTAACTCTTTACTTCCTTCCTCTGTATTTTTGCTAGAGTAGCTCCAGGCTTTCAGTGCTCTGTTTAGCTCTCAGCCACTTGACAAGTCCAACTGAATCAAACACCAAACCCTAAAACACAGAAGGCCGGATTCAGGCTGTCGGCTTCTCCAAAGTCTGTAGTATAAGTCCATAGTGCCGTGAGGTGAGTTGAGGTGAGGTGAGGTGAGGAGAGGGTGGCAGATGGGGACACTGAGATCCCTGCTTCTAACTGTGAGACCTCTGTGTATTCACACTGCACCTGGCCTTCTCCACACTGTCATTCCACTGCCGTAGCCGATAGCTCACACAGCAAGCCTGGGTTGAAACATAGGTCGAATTAAAAAACATGACCAGGATACTATAATTGGTGTGTGTGTGTGTGTGTGTGTGTGTGTGTGTGTGTGTGTGTGTGTGTGTGTGTGTGTGTGTGTGTGTGTGTGTGTGTGTGTGTGTGTGTGCAGAGAACATCCTCAGCACTGGCTGGCTGTAAACAACAAGCGTAAGAGCGGAAGAAGCTGTCAGCCCAGGTGGAAGGCAGGAATAGAAAACACACACTGATACACTCCCCAACAGCTCTCCCCCCCCCCCCCTCTCTCTGTCATACTGTATCTCAGCCAACAATCTGTTCAGATCTGTTTGTACGTGCGGTATAACATCCGGAAAGTACTTGACGCGCTCTTGACACAAAAAGCCAAAGACAGCGTGCAGATATGAATTGCTGTGTTATGACAGCCTTTCTCCTCCCAGCCATTTGTCTGCATGGATCTGGCACAACGGTTCTCTATTACACTTCTCTGGCCCAGTCCTGCCCAAGTGAACTGACTGCCTTAGTGGGTTGTGTTCAGTTCATCAAGAGGGCCACCAATTAATTCAGCTTAGCATAGTGTAACAAAAAAAGCATAGGACAAAGGTGGCAGTGTGTGTGTGTGTGTGTTGTGTGTGTGTGTATGTGTGTGTGTGTGTGTGTGTGTGTGTGTGTGTGTGTGTGTGTGTGTGTGTGTGTGTGTGTGTGTGTGTGTGTGTGTGTGTGTGTGTGTGTGTGTGTGTGTGTGTGTGTGTGTGTGTGTGTGTGTGTGTGTGTGTGTGTGTGTGTGTGTGTGTGTGTATGAAGGATTCAGGAGTAAGATTGAGATCCAGGGATCACACGTGACCTTTCACTGAAGTCCTTTGGATGAAATCTGTCATGTGTCTGCTGAATAGTATCAACAGTCTGTCTTCATTTTCACAGTGAAGGTTTGATGCATAGGTCCTGTCGATCGGTTCTTTCCTGATTGTGATTGAGAGGATATATTCTGCCCAGGGAGCGGAAAAACACCAGACTGGAAGGCTTAAGCGCGTCTGAACTTTATGGGACAGAAGAATGCATTAGAATGCATACAAAAAATTATTAATCTGACTCCATGAAATTATCAAATGATCTCCAATATTACCAAACAGTATATAAGCCAGTGGCACAGTAATGGCATGGCACACGAGGAGGTAAATAGATGGTTGATGAATAAACAGTTCATTACTATAATAAACGGTAAGCTTAATTGTAGTATCAACCTGTTTCAACAAGGATCAACCTGAATGTAAGGTATAAACCAAATGGATAAGTACAACTGTAAAGAATAAGAACTGAATAAACAGGTTGGATGCCAATGAAACCAATAATGGGGGATAATGGGGAGATGAACAGACTGTAAGAGTTAGAGAGAGAGTTAGAGCAAAATAATTGCACAGCGAGAGAGAGAGAGAGAGAGAGAGAGAGTTGCAGAGGCTCAGAGAGAGACTTAGTGAATTAGAGTGAATTAGAGACCAAATATCTTACAATGGTTGGTTAAATACCATAATCTCCATTTCCATACATTTCCACCAGCCAATGAAATGGTATTGTCCAGTGTTTTAAGGCCATGCCCTTTGGCTCTAGTAACCCTTTGATTGGCTTTTTGCAGCGGAATAGTGCAGAGGTGTCCTGGACGCTGATTAATATACAGAACTAAAGCGAAAACTCTTTTCAAATAATGCAACTATGGCAGGTACTTCAGATTGCAATAGAAACCTGATCAGAGAGATCAGAGAAAGGTCCTCTAATAAGATGCGTGGGAGTCCATTGTGCAGATTTGATCATTTTTAGAGCATTTTCTGCCTTACCGTGGTCTGGTGTCAGTATCAGGATGTAGTCCTGTAAGGTTTCAAAGTCGGGAACTATCTCTTTTCTTGAAAACTCTCTCTCTCTCAAAACAAATCTGTAGATGTAGATTAAACAAACAGGCCTCTATTGCACACACCTAACAAGTTAGGGCCTGAAGTGTGAAACTTTTTGAAGTGTCAATAAAAAAGGCACAATTGAGGAAAGTAGTCTTGAATACCAAGTTGAGACAGCATTGAAAAAGATTTCATTGAGGTGTCATTCACACTACTGGACGCAAGGCTGTCACTGCAGAATATGTCTGATCAAACCCAGTGAATGGCTTTAAACACTCTGGCATTTCACAGGTGAAGTTTGAAAGAAAGACTGTCAAAAGTGCACAGATATCTCTTAATAACACAAGTTCAAGTTCCCTGAAGCAGAAGAGGCAGAATGAGTCATTGATCTGTACCAGAGCCTTAATTACTGTTACGCTTTAGAAAAATAACAAGTGAATGAACTTTTATCTTTTTTTTATCATCAGTGACCACTTGACACTTTCTGGCTCTGGGTGTACAACTGAAAATGCAGGCCCTCGTGTTTTTGGTAAGGTCTCAGTGTACCTGTGCATTTACTCATTTAACAAACCACTTTTATCAAACCGAACTTAGATGGACATGTAGCAGATATTTGACCAGGCTCAAGGCTGATGGCTCATTGTAGAGGGAGACAAGACCTGTTCCGGGACCTTTTACAGTCTATTATGGGCTATATGGAGATGCAGTACAAATCCAAGGGGAAACGTACATAGATGGAGGGGCAGAACGGAGAGAAAAGTGGATTACAATGTGCTATTTCAGCACCATGGACAGTCCCATAGATTTATTCGGCACCATGGATTTTTACCAATGATTTCCTCAAACCTCAGGCAGATAGGAGGAGAAAAAAATAAGGCAGACTAAACTAGTGGGGCAGGCAACATGGGATAGAAGGCAAATTAACACACAGTTTGACATTGGTGTTGGATGCCACACAGACGTACAGCATACACAATCAAGCCTCAATCAAACTACCTGCGCGAAGCTAGTGTGATCCTATCACTTTTTACTTGCTTAGCCAGTAGTGGAGCTAGCAGCAGGACACTTTGCCTGGCATGGAGGTTTGAGTTGAGAAGAAGGTTGTGAGTGGAACACAGGGTCAGAAGACCACAAGATTCTTCCTCTGCTCTTGCTTCTTATTCTGTAGTGCGCCCGACTTGTACTTTTTCCTCATTTTTGCCAACACGGACAGAATATCTACCTTACACTCTAGACACACAAACAAACTGTATTCAAAATACTCAACTAAACAAGTAAAGTGCTGTCCATGAAAACCAAATACATGGCTTTGAAAGTGCTCGACCATTTGAGCCATGTGAAAGTTAACTACACAGTGTGCAATTTTTGAGTGATAAACATTGCCATTTCAACTTGACAATATTAAGCAATTTCCTAATATATTCTCCCAGTTTACTCAGAGATCACAAAGGGAATTCATTACACAGCTATTTCTGACATCCTCCATCCTGTCCAAAGTGAAAGAGTGTTTTTTTAAGTTCTGTCAAACACTAATCCTGTGGGCAGATAAAGAAGTACAGAAGGGAATGTAACCCAGGCTCTTAATAGGCTTGAGAAACTGGGCACTCTGAGCTCTCAAGTCTGAAGCAGAGGCAAATTAACGAAGGCACCATCTTGGGCGGATTAAATGTACAACGTAGCAGTTCTCAAAAGGCCTGTAAAGATTACTTAAAGAAAGTGTTTTTTTCAGACATATATGGCTGTGTATGCATTTAAGTGCTCGAGTCATCAGCTGAAATCCACCGTAAAAGAGGTAAACTGGGAATATATTACACAAAGTTCAATCCTCTGACTGGTCTAACTGATGCATAACATTCAAAACAATATATTGGTGCTAATATCTCAATATTGAGTCCTCCATAGCCGATTCTTTTTATGCCATGTTTTTTGTGCCGAATTTTGCCATGGCTGGTCACCTATTCCTGAACCGTAAAATTTCCCATAATTCATAGTGACCTTTTTCAGTTGCCAGTTTTAAACTTCCAACTACTATGTTTACAGTTCATATTAGCGACGTTAGCCAGCTGTTGACGTTTAACCTTGACATGGAAAATTGTAATTGAGGTTATACGCCAACAACCTTTTTGAAGATTGCAGATGACTGTAATGTTAAGGTACTTGTCCCCTGTCTGTCAACAATGTCAGAAATGAATTATATGAATGTCCAGTTCCATCAACATTGTAAATGATTTTATTTTTCTGAAGGTGTAAGCGATGGGAAGCTCAGCTATTCTAAAAGCACAGAGGCATGTAATTACATAAACCGCAACAAAGTCAGGGGAGATTTGTTGAAGTGCCATTTTATTATTTCTTTTAAAGCAGATGTTGAGCTTCAGAGAGGTACTGTTAGCTAGGCAGAGCCTACAGCCCAGGAGCCAGTGGAGTTGTCCAGATCATTGGATGGTCTTGCATTGCAGTAGGCAGGTCATATATCGCCATACAGCAGTTGTTGTATATTAACTGTAGTGGGTGAGCAATACTAAACAAATATTAATATATGGTCCTGTATGGAATTGCTTCTTTTCAATAGCAACTAGATCGATTTGTAAGGAGACAGATGAATTTCCATAGGAATTCATGTGAACCTGACAAATTTCAGTAGCAATTTATGACATATTCCCTTCAGAAAAAGTTAATCTTAATAGATTATTGGGTTTTATCGCCACTCTAATGATCCTGCTATTATGCTGTAATTTCAGGTGCAGCTCCGGATCATGGTGTTTTTCAATGGGCTTTTTTGCCTGCAGGATGGAGCGGAGCACACACATACCCGTTGTGTCAGACCAGCAGTGTCAGACCAGCAAACAAAAACACATCAGGAATAGCGTGGATTAAATTCACCTCACCTCTAATCTCCATTGAAGCGATCAGAAACAACATTTTCATTATTCAAAATTTTATTGGAGGTGCTTTTCAAGTCTACTAATCCTCACCATAGTCATCATTTTATTATCATTATTATGAATGTGCTTGCATTAAAATGCACATAAATAACAACTGTCAAGAGACAACTGTAAAGCCTTCCATTCTGTGGCATATGGCACTCATACACTGTGAACTCATAAACAACATAAGTATGCAACAACACTTGTTTCTCCCTATGTTTCCTCCAGACTTGGAAATGAATCTGTGTGACTTGGAAATCTATCTGCGTCACTCTCATAAAGCCCTCCTCCTGCAGCTTAGCTCTCCAGAGCCACTGTGCATCACAGTGATGAACCACAGAACAGATGCAACCACCGTTCTGCAGCCTACACAAATGTAGACACTCCAAGAAAAATAGATGAAGGAGAACATGTATCAGTTTATTAACATGAAAGACTGTTCCCACTCCTGTGTGGAGATTAGATTTGGAGAAAAAAGGAAGATAATCAATACAACGTGCACATTTTGTATAGTTAGTATTACAGACCATAATCACACACTGCATGCTACACTGCACACATCACTATGGCAATATGACAACAAGCCCATGTTTTAAATCAAATATAAAAAGATTGGATTTTGAATTTGGTGATACATAGTTGTTATCATCATTGTACTTTGAGGTCTACCACTGACAATAACAGGGGTTAAATATCCTGGCAGTCCATGACAGATGATCTAACTGTTCACAACTCCTAACTCTCTATGGATCTCCACCTTTTCAAATAGAAATTGCAATTGTGTCTTCACGCTTAACAAAACTGATACAGAGTGAAAACATTTGTGTCTTCACGCTTAACAAAACTGATACAGAATGAAAACATTTGTGTCTTCACGCTTAACAAAACTGATACAGAATGAAAACAGAATAAAAGGCTTTGCCTCCCCTAACACCACTGAAGCTACTTCACAATAGAACATTCCAGCAGGGGTCATTTTATGACATCTCAAAGTAAGACAGGCAGACTGTGTTGGATGGTATGCACACACACACACACATACACACACACACACACACTGCTCTTCATCCATCACAACATTCTTGTGCTGAACAGAAATCATCCATTTGAAAGTTTGCTTTCCCAACAACATCCACATTACACGCTGTAACAAGTGCCTCCAGATTGATCACCCATGGGGGTCCTGCTGCAAACATCAGCAGAGAAAATGGAATCCTGGCTTTTGTCTGTCTGGGTTCCAGCATTCTTTTTTCCTCCTCTGGTTGTCTGAAAGATACCATGTGACATTTTCTATCTCCTCTTTAGGTCACGGACAACTCATGCACAGGATGTGCAAGCACAGAAAGTATTTTCTCAATAAGAACAAACAAACAACAACAGAAACGGGTAAGTTCTGAAATCAAAGTACTCTGAAAACCCACCAGAGAAAACATGACCTATTGTACCCGCTGATACATCATGCATGCGAGAGGACAGCTTTTCTGAATGCAGCATAATTGCAAGCTGATCTGTGTCTCCGAATCTCGAGAGCACTCTTTGATAATTGCAGCCTCGGATGCACCATCATTAACTCATTTGCAATTTTATCACGTCTAATTACGCCAAAAAACGAGGCCTGAAATATTGACACATTCCAAAGAGCTATGGCTGCCTTTGACAGGTGACGGCCCACTCAAAAGCACTGGCTCGCATGCCAGACCCCTAATTAGGCTCCCTACATAGGGTGCCACTCTTAATGATGTCATTCACTCATTTGCAGCATATGCCACCCCTCTGGTCCCAAGGCTCTGTTTCAGTAATGAGGCCCTTTAAAATGCCTGCTTGTTTATCAGATAGACCAACTTGACCAAATCCCCGTCATTTCTTTTTGCTTGTCATTTCTTTTCTTGTAACAAAGTAAAGAAACGAGTATACAACAAACTTGTAGAGAGCGCTTCAAGGTGCAGTTCACAGTTCTTGTCGAAAGGTTGTAGATATTTCAGATGAACGAACAATCAGATTACACCCCTCCCCTCCATGTTCCTGAAGCTATGACTATGTTTGTAATAGTGTATGGCTTTGTCTGAGCCACTTTGTTTCCCATTTACAGAGCCAGGTTTGTGTACCTACTTCGTTTTTTGTTTTTCGTTCATACATGATGGAGAGCTAGAGGACTACAAGATTTGGCTGTATTTGGCAAAACGTGTATTGGATTTGAATTGTGGACTCTACCTTTGACTGACTGGTACAACAGCTTGAAAACGTTCCCTTGGTTGTTTTCAGGGGATGTAAGTGGATGGGATAGGCTGGAAGTGTAATGCTGTTGATAGGATATAATTTATACCATATATTGAAGATTCAGTCTTAGGTTTGATCAGTCAGGATTCAGGTTTATTCTTGAAGAATGGCGGCCGACCACTGGACCACTGGACCCATATGGACCCATCCACAGCTGATACTGCAACAAATGCTACTTAGTTGTCAAATAATGTGTCCAACATTGTTTTGAAAATAAAAACTGAAACTCTAAACTATTGTGTTTTTGGTGGCCACATGAGGCCTGCTAGAGTTTGCACTTGGCAATGTGAACTGACACTTTAACAGTTATGCTACAAATTTGCTATAAATAATTATGCACACTTTGTCAATGAGATCCTACTGGGCACATATGGACCTAATACCTTTTGAGGGAGATTATGTCTCGAAAAGGATCGTTAAGGTATCTGGGAGGACAGGCTTTATGGTTTCTATCGCTCATTTATTGGGAAATATTGTGTTGTTTTTATGATTCTGGGTGAATAGTAAAACAATATTACCCTGCAACATATTGAAGGGAATGGTTTGGATATGAGACAGGATATGATATCAGGACATTACCACTATGTATCATATATTAAACAGAGAAGGTACATACCGATGTTATTGGGAAAACAGACTGTTTTTGTGTCAGTCCAAGTCCAAAATATTCAAAACACATTCACATTCCCTTGATAGGAAACTGGTGTAGCATGTCACGACATGTTTAGGTTTGACAACTGACAACAGATGCTGATTTCAAAATAGTGTGATGGCTGGTTGATGACTGATAATGATAATGTAGTGATAAAACCGCTGCTGCCAGCATTAAAATTAAATGTATTCTGCACTTAATATAGAAAAGCAATTGAACTCATTTTTTTCAGTCCTTCATAGGGACAAGAGATTTAATAGATACAAACCCCTATTAGTGTAAATGAAAAGATAATGACTAGGAATATGCATCTCATTGCAAAGAACACAATTACGTCTTCGTTGTTAACATTTGTAATGTTGTTTAATCATTCATAAATGGTAATAGAATTTATGAGCATTCCGTTTAGTTCTAAATTATATTGGCCCATTCTGCTCAGTCAGATTGCTGAATAAATATTAGATTCAAAGATATGAAAGTTCTGTATTCTTATTTTAGGTTTTTACAACCAGGCTTTATCGGTCATGACCTTAACAGCATACTGACCACAACAATAATAATAATAAAAATGCTTTTTGTGAATATAAATTGTGTGGACTGTTATTCTGCGTTGGGTTAATGGGTTAATTGTCTCACAGTCTTAGAGAAGATGCAGGCTAAATGCATGCATGGAAGGGAACCTCACTAGGGCGCGCGGGAGAGGATCTAACCTGTTCTCTAACAGTTTCACAGAGTAAATCCATCCACACTCACTAGGACTCTGGGGGACTGTAACACACGCAGACAATACAACACAACCATACATCACAACCATATTTTTTAGGGAATACATATTTCAAAGAAGGTCTCAGCTTTAAATAGTTCATCAAAATATCTCACAAATGAAGCGGCATATATTGCAAACATAAACACATCATACAATTACAGGGAGGAGAGGTAGGATCATCTGGGGAACTGGAAACTTCTGTTAAGCCTCTACATTTGAAGGTTGATGTGTCGAGGGACATCAGAGAGGGCTGACAGAATCAAGAGAATGAAGAGATACCTATAATCACTGGGCTTTGAAACATAGTTTACACTGCTATAGTTGGGCTATTTTTGACACACTTAATTTCAAAAGCACACGCCCACACTGCCATCTCATGAAGTAAAGCAGCTCTGAAACATGAACCTCAGAACCTGCTGCAATGCTTGTAGACAGCCAGTCTTTGTCAAGGTTAAGCTCTGCATTGTGGAGTGAAGGGAATGAAAGGGTAAGCACATGAAAGCACATGAAAAAGAGGAAGCTGCAGGAGGAAGTGAGGCGGTGGAAGTTCAGCGCAGACAGACGCTATACTCCATTTTGTTTTGGCGAGTATAAAAGGAGGGGGAAGCAAAGCGCTGAGGAGCCTTCAGATGATCTCCTTTTGATCGCTTGAAAGCTCCGTGTCTCCCCGGCCACTTTCATCCCCTCCTCCTCTCCACACTATATGTAGATGACGTGAGTAGGGGGAAACAGAATCCCGTGAAGACGAGACTGGAGAACTTAAGGGATTCTGGAACATCAGGTCATGGAGAGGACTACAATAGTTAAAACTGGAAAGTTGCATTGACCTGTTACTAGTGTGTGAATATAGGAATCGTGTGCATGTGGTCTGAGTTACATATTATTAACCGTTATAACACAGATCGCCCCGTGGTAATGCATTGGTTAATAGCAGGTTTCATAACTCAGTGTCCTGTGTTCCAGGCTCATAGTGGTCTACAGCTTTGTACACCTGCCAGAAACATTCAAAAGAAGCAATGATAACAGTGATCAATATTGATTGCATGCTATTGTTGTTCCACCATAGGTAACCTGACAGTTTCTTTATGATAAAGTGAAAGAGAATGATATATAAACATAAGTAGAACATTTATATTTCATTAAGATTTCCTACAGCCAAGGACATGGACATTTGACATCAGCAACCCTGGAGATTTAACACTTCTGTTGCATTACAGTAAGCAAGCTGACAGGGTTTACCTCCACAAGTCCACTGCAAGCTGGATAAATAAGGTTTTTATGTCCTTATTGAGATTCATTATTCCATGTTGTTCTGTTTTTCTCAAGAGGACATATCAACAATAGTCTATTCAAAGATATCTAGAAATTGCTGGAGTCTTTCTTAATACACAATTTATCTCACCTTGCTGGATATTTTCAAATCAACAGTACAAGCTGATGCACTGTTATAAGTCTCAATTTGGAAATATTTCACACTGTGTGGATATAGAGATTTAATTAATGAATCTCAATTCATCAGTTATGATTTAATTGCGATAAAGTGTAACAGCGTTAAAGTATTAACAACATTTTGAACTCATTCCACCTCAGAAAATGTGTTTATCTTAAACAAAAACAGCATCTGGAAACAGAGAATGGACTGGCTGAGAGGCTGTGTGCTACCCTAAGAGCTGGAGAGGTGTCTTCTCTGAAGGGTGTGTGTGTGGGGGGGGGAGGGTGTGTGTGTGAGTGTGTTCAAACAACCGAAGCTCCTCCAATCCTCCACCTTCCTCCAGCCATTTATGCACCCCAACACTTATCCCACCACCAACTCAGAGTCCCAATCAGAGAGCTGGAGATCAGATAAGGTTCTGGGCCTCAGGGAGTGTGTAGAGGGACTGTGCTACGCTGTGTCTTTATCTCCCCTGGAC
This sequence comes from Clupea harengus, assembly GCF_900700415.2. Lineage (NCBI taxonomy): Eukaryota > Metazoa > Chordata > Actinopteri > Clupeiformes > Clupeidae > Clupea > Clupea harengus. Next base: position 14,979,693 of record NC_045162.1, on the reverse strand, counting down.
CTGTTGAATGGGAGCCATTATCTCGGGCTTGCATCAGCACTGCTTGCGAATCTCTGTGGAGACAGAAAGACAGAGGCAGAGAGAGAGAGAGAGAAAGAGAAAGAGAGAAAGAGAGAGAGAGAGAGAGAGAAAGAGAGAGAAAAGGGGAGAAATGGCATTGAATTCCTGTGCTGTTGAGGACCCAGACAAAAAGAGGAAGCCTGCAGCGCTCTCGGCCGGGGGTGGTTTTCTGGAAATGGAAATGTGGCAATACAAAATATTTGTGTCTTTGTGTGTGTGTGTGTGTGTGTGTGTGTGTGTGTGTGTGTGTGTGTGTGTGTGTGTGTGTGTGTGTGTGTGTGTGTGTGTGTGCGTGTGTGTTTGGAAACGCCAAATGTTGACAATGCCAAAGGGGTTAAAGAGTCTTAAAGAAAGCTGTGTTTTCAATGAAGAATACAGGATAGGCTTTCAAATGGACAGCCAAAGCAAAGCCTCCTCCAACACGGGCTGCTCCACGATTTCAGCTTCCTGTAATCCACGCTAAGACTGGGTGAACATTCTGATCTCTGCCAAACTGTACCACAGCTTCGCTCTCACACGCGTGATCCTCTCCTCTCCTCTCCTCCATTCTCCTCTCCTCTCCTCTCCTCCTACAGTCTCATTGTCTTGCCCAAAGCCAACTTCATGAATGCAGTCAATGCGATTTTGTGTTCTCAAAATCTACATGCATTTGAACAGATGCAGCACACATGCCAAAAGCTACCAAAATATGTTTTACGGATCATGAAATCAGTTTTAATCTGTTGATATTACGTAGGGTATTCAGAAGCAAATAAGACTATGTAGCTGAGCAATGTATTTTCACATATTTCCATAAAACACTACACTTTTTTCCTTGTTGATTTGAGGATGTGCTCAAGCACAGGATAAAAGTGTTTTGTCTTTATATGAAAATGAATGTATGGATAATGCAATGTATGGATATTTAGCAGTTGATAAAAGTGCCGTCCTTTCTTCCCTCCCCAAACAAAATCAAAAACTGATCACTTACACTAACACTAACCCTTACCCTAACACTAACACTGTCACTGTTAGGGTTGTCCATATAGTCTTTGTCACCTTCCCATTTTACTTAAATCTTATCGACTTCAATCACATAGCGGGAAACATTAACCTTCTCAACATCAGAGCATAGAGCATGGTGTTCCTCTGCTCTGAATGCAGACATTTACCCTCTCAACATCAAAGCATATAGCCTCTGCTGTGTGCCTCTGCTCTGAATGAAGATGATTGCTGGCCTGGCCACAGATTAGTTGCATGGAAAATAACAGGTTTGAAATCCCTCGCATTACTTGGCAGAGAAAAACATACAAGAACTCTCCTTTCAGTGGAATACTGAACATTATTTTTTCTCTATCTTTTTCTTTCATTAAAGGGACCCAAGATTATCTTTTCTCCTCGCACAAAGGTGCTCGAGGGGGAGCGAATAGAAGGGGGAGATTTTTGCTGCAATTTACCCCTCCATTGTGGGCACCGGTAGAGAAGGAATCATATATTCCACGCTGCCTCTTATTGTATGATTATGTATGGTTGAATTTTCTATTGTGACGCGTTCTATAGAACGTCAATTACCTTTTGATATTGGTACACCTATGAAGCAGATAGTAGTATTGCACTTGCACATAAATTCGCCCAGTGCATTATGAATTATAAATTAACTGTTGTGTTGTTGTGTTGTGACAGAGTTTTGAAATTAGCGGACAGACGAAAGTACTGAGAGTAGCAACATGTTCCGTGTGTCTGAAATAGCTTTTAGTACCGTTACACTACATTTGGGCCACGGACCACAGTGATTTTACAAAGCTAGAGCTCAACAGAATGCTGGGATATGATAGTTGGCAACAAGAAGTATGGAACTTAGAACTGGGCTTTGGCAATAGCAACCATTTAGAACTGGTAACAGCACAAACAAGTCGGTTGTCATCAAAACATGGAAATTATATCCGCAAATTAACATTTATGAAAATAACACAAGTCTGGCAACTGTGGTATACGCAGGATAATGGATGGCACGGCGTTCTGGTTCACGGTGGTTCAGGTAATAATGCACTCTGCTTCACGTCATGGCTGTATTACCACTTCGAGTGGGCATCATTTTCAGATCATTCTCACATTTTGCAACCTGAACGTTGTGTCGTCCATTATTCCTTACTTAAAGCCTTTCCTCTTTCGCAGGATAGGCAAGGTGGTGCACAAAGACTGTGGGCTTCATGCAACACCCCAGGGTTCCATCCAGTAAGTGCCAGAATGAAGTAATTTCAGCTAAAGAAAAGATCAAACCCATTTCTTTCACAAACAGCCACTGCCACAGTTTCAGTGTGTTCAGATAGAGGTCCGATGTTCACTTTTACAGCTGGGGGAGCAGCTGAAATGGCATGTAAGTCAAAGGGGAAAAATGGCCATCGACAGCCAAATCGCTCTCTTGGACACACAGGTCTGAAAAACATATTATAGTAACCAATATTTATTCAAGTCCCACCATCAAATGTTACATACACATGGGTCTGATAGGATTTTTAGAATGAGATTTCCAAGCCTATGTCCACACTGAGCCGGGTAAATCTGAAAGTGCAGAGTTGATGCAAAAACGTTCTACGTCCACACGCTTAAACACCGTGGAAGTGTTCATGTTGGTGGAGACTGGAGCAGAAACTTTCGTCAGTGTCATGGCAACCATATGTCATCGTTTCCAGACTCTCCATTTTCCCTGTCCACATTAAAATGCAAACCTGGCATTTTCAAATGTATGCACTTCAACCAGTGCTTTGGAAAAGTATTGTTTTCAGTGCCTGGAAATGCTGTTTTTAGTGTGGACAGAGAGGCTAAACTGAGAAATAATTATGTGTTTTCAAATTAACCCGGTTAGTGTAAACAACACCTAAGAGATTTCACCATTCAGTATTTCCCAAATGCAGAAGAGCATTTGCAATCTTCCATCTGGCAAATAGACTAAATGAAGGCTTCTGAGGCACGTGCATCAGCATAATATGGTTACTTCATGTCCAAGCCTCCGTGCCAGAAATCTGATTGTACTTACAGGCTATTCTGTGGGCCAAGCTGTCCACTCATTCAGGAGATAGATCTCAGGCCACAATTGATTTCATCTGGCCTTGTCATGTCATGTAATCTGGAATCTTTTACTTTTGAGGTTTCTGACGAGAATATCCACACTCTTGATAATCTGTCGTATAGAATGTGGGTGCCAAGCACTAGCAAGTGATGTTTGCATGTACTGTAACTGTGCTGGTGCCAGTGTGGATCTCTTCTTTCCCCGATATGCTGTTTACAGGCAAAAGCTGTTAGGACAAGCATAGGACAAGCATAGGACAAGCACTCGTATAAATGCAATATATAGGAGTCTCAGGAATAGCAGAAAATAATGAGGACGAGCGAGAGAGAGATGATAAGAGAGAGAGAGAGAGAGAGGCAGAGAGAGAGTGAGCTGGGCTAGGATATCAGAGACTGTAACTGGTGGGTCTCAAAAACAGGGGTGAATGGATGTCAGAAGAGAGAGAGATAGAGAATAATAGACAGAGAAGGCTCCACGTTCTTCTTTAAATAAAGACAGAAAAGAGAAGAAGCTGGAGATGTGCTGACAGCTTAACAGCCTGCTGCTATAGATAGATAGCAAGTCCTGGTGCTGCGCCGAGTGTAGGGGAGACAGAGAGAGAGAGAGAGATAGAGAGAGAGAGAGAGAGAGAGAGAAAGAGAGAAAGGGAGAGAGAGAGAGAGAGAGAGAGAGATAGAGAGAGAGAGAGAAAAGGAGAGGCAGGACACCAGGGCCGAGCATCCACCTCCACCAGGCCCGCGGGGCTGCCATTAAACTCCTGTCAGCTCCCTCTCCAGCAAGAGAGGAGGGGCGAGTGAGAGAGGTCAAACACTGGGGACTGCCTGTCAGCCAGCATCCTCAGCAGGCCCAGTCACACTGACAGTGGAGGCTGCCCATTGGTGCACTCGTTTCAGAGATCAAAATATCACCTGACAAAGATGGAATTCGTCAAGTGATGACAGGTGGTGGCAGTGGCGTCACGTCACGCACATGCCCACGACCACCCAACATAACGTGACCAAAAGATTAATAAATACATAAATAAAATATTGAAACTATATTGACATTGTCTTGTCATTTATGTATGTATTTATGTATGTATGTATGTATGTAAGTATGTATGTATGTATGTGTGTATGTTTGTATGTATGTATGTATGTATGTATGTATGTATGTATGTATGTATGTATGTATGTATGTATGGATGGATGAATAGATAGATGTATAGATGGATGGATGGATGGATGTTTGTATGAATAGCCGAACCTGAATAAGCTTTATCAGTGAATGTGTAGTCCTGTTATTGTTATTTCTCTGCTGTAATTTTTATATATATATAACTGAATAAATATGAATACATTTAGTCAAGACAGTCCACATATATTTAAGGGACATCTTAATAAAGTCTTTGTTACTCTTCGACAATCACATCTTTAGTAAAATGCAGTTTCCAGCACAAGCCGTGTAGAAAAGTTTTTCAAACAAAGGATGCCTTTTTCTTCCTCAGTGGGTGTCTTCATTCTTTTTATATTCTCTGCTGAAATATCCGCTGAGAAACCCCAAGTGGTGGAGGTACCCTGCTGTGCCTAAAATGCTAAAAGGTTGAAATGTTACAGTGCCATTTGGCAGGCAAGAATACAGCAGGATCTTGTTTACTTCCTCTTAGTATTCACAGAACCCCCGGAAATCCGGGGAATATCAGATTCACCCTCTCCCCACACACACTCAGTAACTGTTTCCATCTGCCATTTTGTAGCATCATTCACTCTCTGGCTCTCTCATATGATCTGCCATTTGGTAACATCATTCATTCCTGTCTTATCTCTGACAGCAAGACCGCCCCCCCCCCCCCCTCCCCTACCATCCCCACCATACTGCCTCTCTCATGGTCCATCCAATAGCTGTGACCTCTAGACTGTGGCACACAGCAGCAGACAGGGAGCCTGTCATACCCAATGCACTCTCTAGGTCATCACAGACAAAAAGGAGGCAGAGTCCACAGGCAAATGGGTGCAGGCTACTGGAGAGGGTTTGATAATGCACATAGTCTGTGACAGTAAATATCAGTGGGTGTTTTGTCGTTACATTAATGTGTGTTTTTAAAAGATCGTTCTTCTCCCTGTAGAACTGCGCCAATAGATCAGGTATGATTGTCAGATCTATACTGGATACAAATCTTCCCCAATAACATTTAAAAAGAGTAGGTATACATAGCCTTGAGGCAACCTGCAAGAGTGAGATTTTATTTCATTACATAAAATAGAAATAACATGCTATTGAGAACAATCTGAAAGTGGAATATATCTAACTTTTAGTGGGTACATTTTTGACCTGGTCATCTACAAAGGCTGACATTTCTTTGGTACAAATGGCAAGACCTGTCATCACAGTTATGGCCTTTGTCAAAGCATTTATGTTTTCACAAAGAGCAAACAGACAGACAGAGAGAGAGAGAGAGAGAGAGAGAGAGAGAGAGAGAGAGAGAGAGAGAGATAGAGATAGAGAGAGAGAGAGAGAGAGAGAGAGAGAGAGAGAGGGAGAGAGAGAGAGAGAGAGAGAGAGAGAGAGTGAGCATTTGCCAGGTGTGTGTTGGATGTTGAATGTCAGTAAACACCAATGCAATCATCTTGCCCTGCTTATTTACATTGAGGCACCAAGGCTGCCTGTCTCTTCACAGCGTGGAGTGTGCTGAGATAGTCATGTTCTTGCACTGTTTTGTCTACGACAATGAAAACAAAATTGATCCAGGATGTAGGTATTTTGAAAATAGTAAAAATAATTTAAAGAAAAAGTAAAAATCTACCTCCTGACCCTGAATATCCACTCAATGGACATATAAGTCATCACCTAATGTTCACATTCATAGTGTTAAACCTTTTCTTGTCTGGAGATTATTTGACCTTAAAACACTGACTTAAATTTTCCATGAATTCTTACCGGAGAATTTTACTAGTTGTCCACTTCCATTATAATTAGGCGATAATGGTCAAGCGCTAATGTCTGACAAGCTAATAATAGAGCGTTCCAGTCAATGGGCATTGATCTGCGAGCTATCTCATTAAGTATTGAAGCTGGGCTTTTTATGATCCCCACTTTGCTTTTTAACTGCAGAGACAGAAGAGATCATGCATAATGCTGACATATGGGGGAAGTAGGATGTTGATGGAAATTGAGATGTATTAAGGAGACATTGTTTCTTAGTTATCCTGTGTGATGCATTATGGGAAGGAAAAGCCGTTAATGTAAATAGAATGTAAAGGATACAGTTGTTTTCAGTTGTATTTGTTTTATTGGATTGATCATGTGGGGAAAGGTCACTAGTCTTATATGTAGTAGGACATGTTTTTTTTGAGAGAAAGAGCTTGTGTGGAGGAAAATTCTTTCCTTAAACATTACATAAATAAGAAAATGTGGCAGTCATGAAAAATAATTTTAAGTGTGCAATCTAGACTAGTAATTTTGCAATACCCGAAAATGGACCTTTTTGAGGAAGTAAGCAGCATGGACATGGACATCAGAGTGGTGAGACAGCGGCGTTTTTCCTTTTTTGGTATTTTTGTAGGCCTAGAATTTATGTATTTTTTATTTGTGTTTGTGGATATTTTGGAGTGATTGTTCTGTGGTGCTAACAAGGACTTCATGCGAAATTGGAGTGGATTTACTCACGCCGGGACACTTGTGATTGAAGTTTAGTTTGACAGAAAGATTTGGACTGACAGTATTCTCTTTTGTTTGTGTGTTGGTTGTGTAAATATTGGGGGATTTATGGTAATGATGACAGCGATCACACTGAATTTCAAATATTAGATTAGCACTCAAACTATGTCCGATTTTACTTTTGGTAACTTCTTTCACTGTTTGATGCAAAATGGAGGATTGTTAGAATTCATACAAAGAGAATACATGAAAACAGACAATGTTGACTCTCAGAATATCAACATATCACTCTACTGCGTTTCTCTCCAGGGCTCACTGTTAACCTCTCCTTTTAAACATTTATATGTGTTAAATAAATAAACTACTGACAAATGTTTTATAGATCCTTTCATTCACTTTAATTTCACAATGATTCTCCCACCCTCAGACAGATCTCATTTCTGTACAGAATAATGGTGTTTCCTGTTAAATGCAGTTCCCTGTGCACCATTTCCTGTTCACAGCAAGTAGTTGTACTCCTTTGTCTCCTTCACACTGTCTCCAGTTTCATAACAAGTATCTATCTCCATGACAAATTCTGTTGATTTTGCTCTGCCTGTGCGCATTGCAACCATTGGGATGCCAATATACTGCTTAGCAGTGGTGACTTATGCTTTTTTTGTGACTGCAGTTTTTTTAGATTTTGTGGAAAAGCAGATGCATTTGGCATCATTGAGTAGAGAGCTAAGCACTATTTTAACTGTGCAAATAGAATAGTTTTACGTATGTGACCAACAGGTTAACAAAGTCAATGGAAGTCTGGAACGAGAGAGTCATTGTACTTTATGGATCTAGTTAGACATCTTATGGACATGGCATTTTGGCCCTGTGCGGTGATTCACGCAGTTACTCTGACTCACTACCCTATGTAAGGGACTTTGAGGACATCTGGACCTCTGACTCCAGTCCCATCTTTCCCCTCCTGCTGTTCTCCAGCTAAAGCCTCCACTCCCATCAACAGAAGCAGCTACACTAGCGTCTCAGTGTAAAGGGAAAGACATTTAGCACCCGTCTGTGTGTTCTTGTTCAGTTCTTGGCGAGACTTTCCTCTTTAATGCATTTCCTGCACGTTACTGCAAATGTTCAGCAGAACGGCAGATGCTCCAGACATCTTATTTGACTTGCTAGCTTTGCTGATTGAGATTGAGATTTTTTGACCAATGTAGGACCAGGCTACCGGCCTAAAGCCCTGGATCATTTTTCTCTAGCCCCCAACCTGTCCTGCCAGGGGGTAGGTAACCTTCCCCTTGTTGCCTGGTTGAGCCATAGCACACTGGTTAGCACCGTTGTCCCATACTCGCACTTGGGCAAGAGCAAGGTAAAAAGGGAATAATATGAAGCAAGAATTTGACTCAATTTGATGTCTCCCAGTTTAAAATCTGTCTGGAGACAGCACTCCTTGTAGGCCTATCAACTTTGATTTACCAAACAGGCTGACATTGTCTTTTCTGATATTCAAACAGTATGATGTTCACTTGAAATAATATAAAAATAAAAATCTTGTAAATATTTTCTTTGTTATCAGCACAAGTTTATGGGTAACCTACGGCGATGTTAAAGTCCCATGTCAGTGTGTCAGAAAGTGTTTTGATGTAGACAAGCAGTGTGGTATGCTTTAATGGACGGGGTAATGTTCATGTGAGTCAGACATGATGGTCAAGCATGCCATGGGCTGTCTTAAGGCTCTCTGGTTTTGTCTCAAACTGTGTGAAAATGGTGCATTTACTTGACAGAATTTCGGAAAAAATAAACCTAAAATGTTTAACTCCTTCAAGCACTGCCCCTGCTGATGAGCTCTTAGATGAAGTTAGCAATCTAGCTGTCATTCTAAATACTACAATGCTGTTCAGCTCTCATCTTGTCATTTTGCAGAATACCAAAATGTTTCAGTTTTTCTATTTCCAATAAGAAGCACACAGCATAGAAACATACATGGAAAACAGTGGTTCAAACAATGGATGTCCTTTTTATTAAATAAAATAAATAAATATTTTTTTAAATGTGCACCCTGTTGTTTCCAATTAAACTGGATTTGACAGGACAAGGCAAAGTAGATCAGTTGAGCACATTCAGAACATGAGCAGCCTCCACAACTGCAACCATTTATCTGCATACATTTATATCTTTAAAGGAGACATATTGTGCCCCTTTTCCACAGGTTGACACAGTTCCTTGGGGTCTTAATGAAATGTCTGTTACATGCTTTGGTCCAAATACCACCACCAGCAAGGATCAAGCACCACAGCTCCCTTTTCACCCTGTCCAAACAACCATGTTCAGAGCGTCTTGTTTGTACGCTTGTTCTTTTAAATGATAATGAGCCCCTTAACCAGTCAGACCCTGAGCAAGAAGAGGTGCCCAAACAAGTTTGAGAATCAAGGAAGCAACAGGATGTTTCTGAATGATTAGTGATGTGTGTATGCAGGGCCGGTCCTTCCTACAGGCGACATAGGCGGTAAACTGCGGCCAGCAAAAAAATAAAAAAAGGGGGAGGGTGCGTGGCGGCGGCGGTTACAAACACTTGTGAAACAAACAACAGTACCTGTTGTCTGATGGTAATTAGTTTTATACCATATATTGAAGATTCAGTCTTAGGTTTGATCAGTCAGGATTCAGGTTTATTCTTGAAGAATGGCGGCCGACCATTTGTGAGACAGAGACTTTCAGATCCATCCTCCCTCACAGAACTTCACCTCAGCATATCTGATTTGTTCCTTGGGGAACAGTCTGTTAAATACACTGACATTAAGGGGTGTCACCGTCTATTCAAATGGGCCATGCATGCAGGGTTCTTTGTCTCGACCTGGGGGGGGGAGGTGAGACCAATGTCGCACCTCACTCCCCTGGTCAAAATCAAGTATATTCACCCTGGAACTGTTTACATGCTAGTTAAGTCCAAATAAAAGTAACAATTAGAACTAGGTATAATATCATTGACTTATTGACTATGGCATATTCTTATGACCTATGCTGGTCCCTTCACTGTCAATGGGCCAAGCAGGGGCTGTAGTAATGTAGCCTATGTGTACACGTTATTGAAGCATTTCAACATTATGTACTTCATGAACATTAACAGCATTATTAAATCATTGCATTTGGTGACCTATGTCTTTATTAGGAACAATCCATTCAAATAAAACTGCAATGTTTTTATGTCACTTTTTAAATCTCTTTCCTGGCACAGCTGTGCTTGTGGGAATTGTGCAATAAGGCACACAGAGCCAGAGGATGTCTGCTGTAGGGAGGCACCACAGGCAGTATGATTGGCTTGATCCCTACATGCTACTCAGAACTCATGCCAGAGACCTAGCCAAACACGCCTTCCCTGTAAGCATCCCAAACTTGAACTTGAGCTTGTGAACCACAAGTGTGACATCCTATGGCTTCCTCTCCTTCCTATATCGAGGCACTTGTTCAGCAAATAGGGTGGCATCCTTGGCATACAAAAAGAGGACCCATGGGACACCGCCGCCATCTGTACACATCCTTTCTGACATCAACAGCTGTGAACGGCATCACGGCGGCTCCCTGGACTCCGACCTGTCAAATCAAAACCTGCTGTTGCCACGGTGTCACCCATGGCAACAAAGCACCAGGGGTGAGCTCACATCCAAACACACATCAACAGTGGTTCACAGAGACAGGCACACACTTGAGCATCATTTCGGGCTCAGTTCTTGTCCCATGTGTTCAATGAACTGCATGTATCACTATAAAATGACGTCGTGCCACTGCAGCTCTCATAGACAATATAAGGTGCCAAGGACTGAGAACACGAGGACAGGGGGAAATAGGTACCATAACAAGATGGAAGGAGGATGAGGGGGAGAGTACAATATTGACATTTTAGGTAATAAAAAACAGGAAACTGTTGCTTCTGCAGATTAAATCTGTTCGGTAGTGTCATCTGAAAGCATGACGCATATCGCTTTTTCTTCTCTCTTAACTTTCCTGGTCGGTTTCAGGCCACATCACAAAGTCAAGGTTGAACTGTAAAAGATGCATAGATGAAGGATATACGATTGGCCCTGGAGGTAGAGGTTGCTTTATCCAATTGGCGGTTATGAAAGCCAAGAGTTATCACCTTCTTGGGGCCTTCAGACTGGCTGTCTGCTGAGGCCAACGGAACTGGACACTAAACAAAAAGGATGTGAAAGTGATTGTGTTGTTACCAGAGGAGAATAAAAAAGCAAAATTACCTTTCCTTGAATGAGAATATAACCGGATTAACCTGACATTTGGGGTATGCCGAGAACACGGGGTGGGGGAAAAAAGCGGATAAATGTGTTCACAGGGCAGCGAGAGAAACGCTATAATCTTATTGGATTTCTTGGGGCCAGATGCACTGCTGGGCTCAGACAATGCAAACACACAGAGTGGCATTGTGTGCTGAGCTATGCTGGAAAATCAATCTGAGCTTATGCATGGTTATTGGTATCTAATATAGAACAGAGACAGAATATAGGGGGAAGAGGGAAAGCTGGCGAGATGCAGGAAAATGAAGGATAAATGAAAAAAAATAAAAAATAAATGCAGACAGTAAGAAAGATTATATGAAAGAACAAAAAGAAAGCAAGACAGGGAAAGAGACACAAAAATATAACAACAAATAAAGGAAAAAATACATAGAGAAGAAAGGAAAAGTGAAGTGATGTAAATACAGGGTGAGTGAGAGACAGACAGATAGAGAATGTAATATTAGAAGGTACACCAGGTTTACTTCTCTTCTTTGCGAAAAATAAAAACAACACAATTATCAATGTTTTTTCATACACAACCTACCTACATACAAATAATATTAAATGAGATAGAGAGACTGGGAGAGAGAAAGAGAGAGTGAGAGACAGAGAGAGAGAGAAAGAGAGAAAGAAAGAGACGATGACAGAAAAAAGTTAATAAATAAAGACAACACTATGTTCAAGATATCCACTCAATGTTTGATAATGCTGCCCACAAAGACAGAGAGAGTAGTGAGGATGCCAGGTTTCAACTTCCTGATGTGAATTATTGCAATTCTCTGATGAGAGTTTAGCCCACACTCACACACCAGACAAAACAAACCATGTCTGTGTTATGTCTGCTGTTTGCAAAGAAGGTTACTAAAATAGCTGTAGTGCTTCAGCAAAATAGCTGTAGTGCTTCAGCAAAATAAGCTGATCAAAATAATTCTTCTCCAGTTGGTTTAAATGTCTCACTTATTCAACAACAAACAATGTGATCTCTAAACAAAGTTAGAGTTTTGGGAGTGCACATTGTCTGCAAAACCATTTGTTAGATATCTATCAGCGGGCCAAAACATGATCTTCATAACTCCGAAAATGATCATTAGCTTTTGAAGAACAGATGCTCAGATGCACAACAATTATTTCAGCCATGCTAACCACTGATGATCTCTTGGTGAGCGACTAAGGGACTGCAGTCCAATGACTAACACATCCTTTGGTCACTGGCCAGACATGAGATGAAAGTAACTCTTTGAAGAGCCAAGCTGGTCATCGCGAGACAGGCGTCTCATATCACATTCTCCGATTCAAAGCTAAACAAGAGAGCACCATGGGGGGGAAAAAACGCACACATTAGAGGAAGTGGGTATCAAAGTGTTGTGACTGTTTTTGTTTCTTGTCACCTTAAGGGTGTTATTTCCATTTGTTTAATGACCTCTTCAGCTTGAAACAGTAAAGCCCCCCCCCCCCCCAAGATCCGCTCCTCCGGTCCGCCAATCACAAAGAACTTCAACTGGATTCTCACAAACCGCAATCTGTCTAGCAAAGCCGCGGGCAGCTCAAAGGCATGCAAATGAATCCATAAACGTGTGACATTATACCCAGGCAGACTGCAAAGCATTCTTTTGAAACACATGAAGCTCAGCATGAATATGACCTTGAGTTTTCAGCTATGAGAACTATTCATTCTCTTCAGTGGGCACAATGGTTTAAATAGTGTCTGAATGCCCGTACCTTGGCCCATACTCAGTAACATTCCTGCCAATCCTGCCAGTCTACTAATCCATTTCGCATAGGGCGATCGTGTACTGGTGAATGCCAGTTCAATGTAGTCTATGTGGTGTTGTTTACACCTACGGTGAAATAATTGATTGTGCATGTGGCCATATTGGTACCATTTCTTCTGACGGGTGTGTTATTTCTCCTGTCTTATCACCTCCTCCATGTCTTTGCTCTGGAATCCCTCACTAATTGTACAAGATCTTGCATCCTCTCCTGTCATGTTTACTTGCAGTTACATGTACAGTTACAGTATTCTCAACATAAAATAAACACTCAGAAAAAATCTTACCAGTTACAAAAAGTGGTTCTGCACAGGACACCATTCGTTTGAAGGAGATGGGCCTAATACCTATTCCTTTGTGTCTTTCTTTCTAACTGGTATTTTACAGATTTAGAAAGAATGGCTTAATCATGGCCTTTAAACTGCTCTACACCTGACAGAAAATGGTAAGCATCTCTTGACCTTTATTTGAGCTTGGCTTTAGCATCAACTAGCAAACTTGTTTGCGAGAAGTGCTCTTAATAGGCAGACCTTTTTGTGTGTGATTTCCTGCTACTAAAATTTCCACTTGTTTTACAGTACCATAAAAGAAAGGTCAGTTCTCTTCTATCTCTCTCTCTCTCTCTCTCTCTCTCTCTCTCTCTCTCTCTCTATATATATATATATATATATATATATATATATATCTTTCTCTCTCTGTGTGTGTTCTTAGTCCATTAGGGAAGAATCTTACTTTGCTTTTGTTTTGTAATAAACAACAAACATTGATCTATAACACTGTATGTATCCTATATAATCTATATCCATTCTATGTGAAGGTCACAGGGCTTTCCTGTCTCTTATTTCTTGCGTATTTGAATGAAGTCAATTGAATGTCATGATGTCACACACATTGCACACATGCACTGTTAATGTAACGATGGTCACGAGGAACACATCAACATGGAAATGAAATGTCCACGGCACCCCTTTGATCTCAATAGGAGTTCGAATAAACAGGATTGACACTGCTTGGTGACAGGACGTGGATAGAATTGTAGAGCCCTTGCTGTTTATTTTTCATCTGAAAGGCCATGGAGAGCCATTCAGTTTGCCAATGACCCTTACTTGGTGTTGGGCACAGAAAGATGAGAGTACCTTTCAACTTGAACTTCAAGATGCTAAATGTGCTTTCTTTTTTTGTGCACAAGTGTGTGTGTGTGTTTCTCTCTGTGTTTGTGAGCTGCTGAGTGTGTGCGTGTGTGTGTGTATTTGTGAGCCACAGTGTATGCGTGTGTGTGTGTGTGTGTGTGTGTGTGTGTGTGGAGGGGGGGGGGGGGGGGTTAGCCTTCCTTCTGTGTGTGTGTTTGTGGCATTTTGCCTGAAGTCCAACACACACGGCGGCACTGTAAAGTTGTCTGTCAGCGATCTCCAGCTGAGCCATTGCATCCCTTCAGCCTGATGAATTATAGATGGCCTGTAATGCTGCCCCGTCGCCTCTCACTGGCTGCTTGTGACACACAGCCAGACGAATGAATACAAAAAGGATTGAAGTAATGACTGGGTCCCTTCTGTGCCGCGACACAATGCCTACACTCACCACTACATCCCTGCATCTGTGTCCTACAGTCCTGTGTGTGCACAAAACAAATCAGATGGATTTTAACACACAAATGCACACACAAACGCATTTGCATTCACACACAAACGCAAAAACACACACAGACACACACGCACTCACACACATGCACACACTCATACACACTCACACACATGCACACACACATGCACACAGCAGGGGCTTTCTAAAGATAATAGCACCTATGGCAAGCAATGAAATTACACCCCTGTCCAAACTTCTGACAACAATCTTTTAAACGACTTTCCCATAATGTCAGCTAAAAAATGCAGGACCCAAATATAGCCACGAAGCGCTAATGAGCGCTGGTGAGCACAGGACACACAGAGACCATACTCATACAATGAAGAGCATCATCAGCAGGGGCGTGGCTAGGAGATGGAAACATTCCGGACTTAGCCCAACCCTTAGTAGGGTGTCCAGGTGATCCTCCCCGTGATTTTATTAAATATAAATACAATAAAATGATATATATATATAATTTGTATTATTATGACAGCTAAATGCACCATTCTCACACAGTTTAAGGACAGAAACAGTAACATTGAAGATAGCCAATGGCAGGCAGGGACTTCTGTCTGACTCATATAAGCATTACCCCCATCCATTATACCACACTGCTTGTCTACATGAAAACACTTTTATGATAGGTCACACTGACACAGGACATGGACATCACCATTAGATTACCCATAGAAAACATTTACAAGGTTTTATAGACAGAAATTACATTTCACGTGAACATCATACTGTCGCCTGCATCTTGTTGCCTTCATCCTTTTTTCTTTTTGAAAAAGCTTCCTATATCTATAGCCTTCAAGTCTTGCCTTAGTGATCTAGCTAACAAGCTACCACCAGATGCTAACAATGAGAAACCCTGTAACCGGTACTCTCTCTCTCTTTCCCTCTCTCTCTCTCTCTCTCTCTCTCTCTCTCTCTCTCTCTCTCATGCTAACACTTGCTGCTTGAATGACACACAGATAACCCAAAACGTACTTGTGTTTTTAATCATATTATTTCTGAGGGCATGATTAGAATGACAGATGAATAGATCCAGGGCTATTTTTTTTCATTATTCTTGCTTTTTACGAAAATAAATAAATAAATAAAAAATTAATTGAGATCCGGGGCTATTCATAAAATATGCCCAGGTCTTACGATGCCCATAAGCCAAGTAGTACCTGAAATTACAAAACATGCATTCCTTGCTCTCAAGGATCTCAATCGTTTTAGTCCAAGAAAATACATCTGAGGAAAACATCTTTTTTCACTACTCGAGGCTGGCTGGCTTGCCTGACTTAAATAAAAAAAACTGCACTGTGGCACCCCCCTTCAAGTGGCGCCCCGGGCACATGCCACACCTGCCCTGCCCAGGCACAGCGCTGACAAACACACACACACACAACATCTCCACAGTCAGACTCCCCAGTTCCTTCACAGAGCCTCCGATCTGAACAGAGGAAGGTCGTGCCAAATCAAAAGAATGAATAATTTACTCACTTGTTCCTTAATTGGTGGCCAGGGCAAGGGAATGCGATGTAAAAATAAAATAAGATTATGCACTGACTCATTGGCCATGATTCAGTTAAGACACACACATGTGTGCACAGAATAACAGCCTCACTAAAGAGACCTGACATTTGACTGGGCTCTCAGCATGTGTTAGCTAATGAACCAGCGCTAGTGCACAGCAACATTGAACATTCATTCACCTCATTTCATTTATAGCACAGCTATATCTAAACTTGGACACATGTAAACAAAAATCTGAATAGGCCTGCACATACCATTAATGTATATAGCCGTACCTTGTCAATGATATATTTGTTACAATCATCAACTGTACATGTGTATGTGCAAATACGGCTTATTATTGGATTATTATTCTCAATATGCTTGGATTGCCAGACTCACTATTTATGACAATTTGTCAAACCTGAGGGAACGGACTGTCAAATATGGTTTATTAAAGGACTGTGAAGAAGAAATTCTGCCGGGTCAGTGATGTTACAAGGCAGGAGACAAATCACTGATTGGGAAAATGAATGGGGGAAATAGGAGGAAATCTCTAATGCTAAACATGGTGGATTTGGAAGTGGAAGTCCTGCCCTGTTTTATAAAGAGTCAGTCACATTGTTGGAAACGACATAACAGACTTCATAGTAACCATGCAAACCATGACATTTGGTACATGTGCAGTGAGCAAGTCAACACAAAGAATAAAGTCTTTTTAGCCTTATTTGACCGGATGTTGAAACAATGTTCATAGCATTTATGTCAGATTTAAACGTTATGTACTTTTAATGTCTGTTTCACCATCCAATGTGGAGTTATGGATCTCTCTCCATTTATTTAGATAGGAACCTGATCTCTCCCATTCATTTAGATAGGAGCCTGATCTTGTTTGCCCAAAATAGCTGCCCAAAAGCTTTGCCTTGGCTTCCGAGTGCACTGTAAACCCAAACAGTTCTACTAACTTATTAACATTATGTATTCAGTACTTACAACTTGGTATTTAGTTGACCCAACTTTAAATGTATTAGTTTTCTGAGCAAGTGAAGACGTTTTAATTGTATTGGAATGTATTTGTTTGAGTAAACATTGCCTGATAACTCATATTTTTTTAGTTTCATTCAAACGTGACGTCTGACGTCATCAACGTCGTTGCAGGACTAGTTCAGAACAGAATCAGAGATCTTGTGATGAGAGATGGAGACAGCAGACTTAATAATTGTATAGTATCAGTTAGACTTCTATAAGCATGTTCCTCCTGTAGAAGAGGAGTCGACCAACTTCGTAGGGTGACTATATTTGAGTTTGTGAAAAAGAGGACACTTCGTCGCGGGGAGGGGCTTGGTAGTGTATAGCATACAGATGACCCCGCCCCCTCCCCCGCGACGGAATTTTGACACCTCTTCCACATGCAGATGTCATGTGCTGTTGTAAACAATGCAACTAGTAGAATTGGCACGGTGCTCAGTGTTGCCAGATTGGAAATGGTGAAGTATCGTATTAAATGCTCAAAATGATCGTCTTTGGAGGATAATTATCGTGCATCTGGCAACACTGAGAGGCCGGTCGACCAATGACAGTTCTCGCTACAGTCAGAGCTTGTGCTAGAAGGTGGAACGTAAGGGAGATACCCTTTCCTAAACTTGTAAGGGCGTAAAAACTAGTTTGTGAAGGACCCAGAGAAACACAAATATCCGACGAGGCAAAAACCCGGACGATTTTGCAATCACTGCCGGACGCATGTCTGGGTAAAAGAGGACGTCTGGTCACCCCACCAAAGGAGATATTTTAGTAATCCTGTCGCTGCTAGGCGTCCTTATCTGGTAAGTAAACTGTGTTTTTTTAGCTGTTTGTTACGACAAAATTGCAGGAGCAAGTGAAATTGCGGTAAGAAGTGGCGAATTTCCCTCTTTGTAATTATTATTGAGTAATCACGTTTTGGCTGTCATTAGCAAGTTCAGTTGCACGACTGTTGGCGCTGGCGGCTAGGAAGCTAAAGAGCTAAATAGCTAGTTAGTGGGTTATTTCCCCTCAAATATGTTCATGTGCAAAGTAAACAACAATCAATTGTTTATGTTGAAAACAACTCATGTTCTACAGAAACACCATATAATTCATATCAGCATGCTAATGTTATATGTAACCTTTTAGCAGCTAGCTAGCTTCTATGTGTTTTAATGGATCTGATGGATAAAAGTGTTAGCAGCAAGCTAACAATAATGGTCGAGAACTTCAAATAAGACCTACAATATTCTTTTTGCCCTGACAGCATTCGTGTTGCATATAAACAACAAACCGATTTGATGTAGACATATAAGAAGAGGAGTCAACCAAAGGAGATTTTTGTGTACAGGCAGAAGGCATCACGGACTGGCAAGACAGCAGAGGTGCTACGGGTGATCCTCGAGGCTTATGACCTTCAGGTATGTCTAGGATTAACTGCACGACAGTGATCACATTTAGTTTGTTACTGAAACTTTAATATTAGTTGATACTATGTATCATTATTTGCCAGTTTTTTTGTAAGTGTTTCCATTGAAACTCTCCTGGTAATTGTATTGATGGTGTTTTGCAGGAGGAAGAGGAGCCAGATTTTGATGATGCTCCTGTTGCTCTCCTTACATCGGGTCCGACCCCTTCAGCTGCGAGAACATCTTTGAATTGGGTGCAGAAGATTTCTGAGGCATTTATGTTGTTGTTTGGCCTGACGTGTGCTTTCAATTTAGAATATCCGAAAAAACTCACGCACACCTTCTCATACAGAACCTTTTTATGTGTCTGGATGACAACAAACCTCTGAAACCGTCCTTACTCACCTTAAAAAAATTATTTTTTGAAATAAACGATTTGTTGTTGACTTGTTAACTTTGTAACGCTGTTCTTTAAAGCTTTGATGTAATCTTTTATTTTGTCAGTTGTTTTACAAGAAATATAAATTATGTGATACCTCTTAAGTTTTTCTCATCTCACTCTTTTTAATAGAAATCTTACATAGATTTGAATGTTTCTTGTAGAGTAACTTTCAGTTTAAAGTCAGTTTGTAAACAGAACCAGAAAATCAGTATATGTGGTCAATAATTGAAAATAAGTAGTGCTCACTTAAAAAAGTTAGCTATTTAAGTATTACCTACTCAAAATAATCAAGCGGAGTTAACTTTAAAAAAGTAAGCTTATTAAGTATTATTTACTCAGAATAATCAAGTTGAACTTGTTCACCAGTATTAAGTGCACTGAACTTGATTTTTAAGGCTTAAAACTTAATTTTATTTTGTGTTGTTGAGTGAAAATAATTTAGTACATACAGATTAAAAGATTTAAGTATACAAATATTTGAATATAAGTTCAGAGAACTTAAAAATTATGAAAACGATAACAAAATAAATCAGTTTAGCCGATGTATCATTTTAAAGTTAAGTTTACTTAAAAATAATAATATATGTACTCAAATTTTATTATGTAATCGGTTACATCAAAAGTTTTAAGTACTCTGAACTTGTTCAGGTTTACAGTGTGGCGAGACATGCCTATACGGATGGCCTATAAGGGTAGAGCCCAAAGAAACATGTGGTCACCCCCACACAGATTATATCTGGTACTGAGAGTCCTTTTCTACAGCAATGCAACATGCTACACACACACACACACACACACACACACACACACACACACACACACACACACACACACACACACACACACACACACACACACACACACCACACACTCTTTCTCAAGTGCAAATGCCTGGTTTCAATGTACACAGGTTTTGAGACAGTTTAAACACCATAAAACTTTTTTTCTCTCACACACATACACAAGTACATATCCACTTTGAATAAGTCATCAGTGGCTTGTTTTGAGCAGTCCAACACTGCCTCATGTTTGGTTAATTTAGTGCCGTGTTGGTAAGAGGTGTCCGTGCTTACATGTGATAACACAGTGTCACTTGATAAACATGGCTGACATTAGCCAGGGCGCGTGCGTGGAATTACACTGTGCAGATGTAAACAGTGGCCCTTTAATGGGGTACGGCTCATAGTCAAGGAGCTGAAGGAGAAAGACTGGAGAAGGCTGCAGGCAGATTGTAGGTTTAGCTGGTGAGAGGCCAGTGTAAAACACTAGGAATGAGGTTTTGGCTGTTTTGTTGCGT